>NC_052509.1:31819897-32069897 GCF_014356525.2 Nilaparvata lugens
CATTATCTACATTTCATTTAGCGTATAATGATCACATTTTTTTAACGCATTCTTTGCTTGTCTTTATCGCATCAAGTGTTGAAAATGTAGATTCAATGTTTAAAATTCTCAATTTCATTACATCGATCCTCATACCGCTCCTACAACTCCCAATTTTCTCTCATGTTGAAGATAGGAAATGAGGTTCCCCAGTTAATTCAAAAGCTGAACCACTCGAAAATACACTGAGAGACGAAGCAACGGAAATGGATTTTTCTGATAAAGATGGATAAGAAGCTGCAATTCTCTCGGGAGCCAACTTATATATATATATGTGAAGTGGAGAACTCAGCTTTTTATTGTTATTGGAAGTGTAATGTATCACCCTTTCGGGAATAGGCGTGCAAAGTGAAGCACACAACTCTAATATTTAAAAGTTTGACTGTTTTTCCCGATTTGTGAATTATTTGGATGACGTGGGACTCGATTCGACACAAGATCGTTTCCCTGTTCCTGCTCAGCTTCCAGGATGTCGAAGCGATGGGACTCGGTCGAGGATTAGGAAGGAGAAGAGGTCTTCAGTCGGAAATTGTTTTACTCGCCCCAGAGACCCCGCCAGTAGTTGTTCTGTAGTAATCCCATTTCATATTTACATTTTACAGCGTGCATTGGTGTCGCTTGGTGTGCGCCTTTTTTGAATTAGAAAATTTCATTCTATGGCAGGCAAACTATGAAAAAAGATAAAGTTAATAATTGTCATGATCACAACCATCAATTGGTGAATGTTTCGGTTGAACATTTGTATTGGCTCATTGAAGTGCATTGGTCATTAGGTAAAGCAAGATTCAGAAAATTTCAAACCAAGGTTGATATTGCTAGCAAATGTGAGAACTCGTATTAAGAAATCCTTAATATTGGATAATCCTTGAAAAATTCATTCACTCAAATTTATTAATAATATTGGAAAATTGTAAAGTCAAAAATACAGTATTGTGAACAGCATGTGGTAGCTATTCAATGAATATTTTTGTCCTCACTAATTCACCTTGGATAACATGTTTAAAAATAACAACGTTGATTGGCTTTTCACATTTTTGATTAAAACAAGATTGATCCTTCATCTGGAAAGTTAGTTATTTTGAATTGTTACATGTGTCAAAAACAATACAGTGCTAAAAATCCTACCAACATGGCAAGATAACAGCATACATTCAAAATACTGTATATATTTTGGAATTGTTTTAAAGTAGTCCAGTCAAATAGTCGTTTTTCAGGAAACAGCCCCGAAAGAATTTTTCTGGACGGTTCTATATGTATTTTGGGGCAATGAATTCGAATCTGAAATTCGCTGACACGACAAAGGGCGGCTTCACCACCAAAACCCCCAAAATTTTGGACTTTTTATTAACTTTTCCATCCAATCTCGAAAACTTCAAGTTTTTGGAGAGAAATCATTCCCTACAAAATTAAAGATAATAAATTTTCCAATAAATTGAGTGGTCGCGCAGGACTACGGAGCTACGAATTTTCAAAAAAGGTTTTTTTTAAGGGTTTTCAAAATTGTTCAAACCTACCACTTCTACCCTTTACAACTTGGATATTTTTCTAGTAATGATAAAAACCACACAACGTGAAAGAAAAATAACTCTGAACAGGATTCCTTAGGAATTCTCGAATGTAGTAGCGGGGGGAGGGGGAATACACCCAAAAAATAAAAAATCATGTTCTACAGCCAAAATACAAATTTTCCATTATACTACATTTTCAAGGCCTTCTTAAAAAATACATATTTCTACTGAAATCATCTTACGAGGGTTATGTTCTGTGAGAATCACCCGTTAGATACATTTAATTTCAGTATTTACTAGTGGTGAGGTTACACATAAGGATACATCAAGGATCAAAACTTTAAACACTACTTATAACTTTTGACAGAATGATCAGATCTCCTCGTACTACAGCTCATTCTTCTCAGCTCGTCAAGGCGGTTCAAAATCATGTATCATAACTGGAATTTGATGTGAAAATAAAACATTCCTCCTTGATAGTACTTTAGCCCATATTTACATACACAAAAGATGGCCAATTTCTTTATTGAAAACTGTGTATCTCGGTAACCCGCTAGGAAATAGGAATACTAAACCAACACTAGAATACAATAACTGAATACTTATTACGTAACTTCTCGTTCATCGTCCCCTCTCTATTTTATTAATATAATTATATTATCGCCGATCTTGTTACATTGTTTTGGAAATTGAAGAATGGCTGCACTCCAATCATGTGTCGCTATCAAAAGTCGCTGCACACCCAGTGAAGCATTCTCATTTGCTCATTACATAATAGACAATGTTGTTGCCTCATGCACGGACGGCTACCGGCATAAATACGCAAAATCATGCAAACAAATGAATCACAGGAGGAACATAGATATGAAATAGAGAAAGAGAACCTTTGTCGGTGTGACCTTTCCTCGTGGATGATTGTGTTCCCCCTCTGAAAAGCAACACCAGAGGCAAACGTATAGTCAGGTTCCATGTAAAATAGACCTGTCATTTGGTCTGGAGTGAGGATCAATGTATAGTTTGTCGACTGCATCAGTACCCGAGTGTACTGAAACCAGTTTTCTCCTTGCAGATGCAGTCTCAGGTCTCAGGTATAGACAATATTGTTGATGAATATAGATTGAGAGATATACAGGTATGTTTTGTAGACTTGATTGTTGGTCTCACGTTCTCAGCCTCCAATCTCGGCGATCCCAGATCCCAGACTCTCAACACCAGTCTACATGCAGTGCATTCCTTTCCAGTTGAGGTATCCCCTCCCAATAGTTTTGCTTGAGCCAGGTATGTTGGTTGTGAGCTCAAAGTACTTCACACAGCGTGCAACTTTACTTGGTTACAGTTGGATGAAGAGTGGGGATGGATGATTAATTCTTATTAGAAATTAATAAATAGTAGACTATTATAATACTGTAGATAGAAGGCAACACTATAGAATACATAGAAATGTATGATGATTTGGGCTTTCTCTTTGGTTGCAAAATGTATGAATATAAATAATCCATACCGAGTAAAAATGATAAAAATCTGGTGTTGCGCACTCACACAACTTTCCTTGCCGTTATGAAAATTTATCACCTGACGCTAGTGTTCTCAAATCTACTATTCAAAGATATGAGACAGCTGGTGATAGGACAATATCGCTGGAGACACACCCTTAACCTTTCTGAATGCAAAGTTAATGTCAGCGGTTTTACTATCATTGAGAGAAAGATTATTTGCTGCACACCAATCTTTTAGAACCAAATAACTTTGATTCCTCTCACTTTCAAGATCATGCTTAGAGGGGCAATTTATTTTTAAGCCAAAATCATCTGCAAATAGGTACCCATCTTTACTATTGCTATCCATATTTATTGGCAAATCATTTATATAAATATTAAATAGAATGGGTCCTAAGATAGAGCCTTGAGGCACGCCGTAATCAACTAGTCTACCATTGGACAGGACGCCATCTTTGTAAACAAATTGATTCCTGCTACTTAAATAGGACAATACAAGTTGAACTGCACTTCGAGTAAAACCATAAAAATTTAGTTTGTCACCTAAAATCTTGTGCTGCACAGTATCAAAGGCTTTGGAAAAATCGTATGACCTTAGACCAACAGAATCACCACTCTCTAGGTTGCTAATTACACCACTAACCACATTAAGTATGGGATCATTAGTACTTCTTCCAGACCGGAAACCAAATTGTTTTTCAGAGAAAATGTTGTTGGACTCAAAATAGATTGACATTTGTTCATACATTAGAGTCTCAAATACCTTTGAAAATACAGGAACAATAGCAATCGGTCTGAAATTACCTTTCTCTTTCCTTGATCCCTTCTTATGAAGAGGTAAAACTTTAACATTTTTTAGCTCCTCTGGATAAGTGCCAGTAGCAACAACACATTCATTGAACAAGTATGCCAACACTTCACATATATTAACAGCTGCTATTTTCAATATTAAAGCATTTAAACCATAAATATCCAGACACTTACTATTACTCAATTTTAAAATAGTGTAAAATACTTTCTCTACAGTTACAGGCTTAAATGAAAAATGTACACTAGGCTGTTGCAATTTGCTAAAATAGAAAGTTGAATCATTAATACTGACAGGTATATCTCTGCTTATCAGAGAAACAGAATCCACAAAAAAGTCATTGAATTCATCAGAAGTGACATCAACAGGAGTCTGGGATCTGGCCGCATTATTAGCACTGCCGGTGAGACCATTAACAATTCTCCACACTGTTTTATTCTTATTGGTGGATCTACTTATGATTTTATTATGATATTCAATTCTTGTCTTTTTAGTTTCTATCCTGTATGATTTTCTAGCCTCTTTATATGTGGTGAGAATTTCTGGTGTTCTGTAAGTTTTATATAAATGATACAGCCCATCACATTCATCTTTTAATTTTTTAAGATTGTCATTATACCACTCGTTATTTGGCTTGACTTTGTGGGAACGTACATTTTTCAATTGGAACGCACCATTTACAGCCCCCATGAATAATTCAAAAAATTTTCTATATCTATCCTTAATATCTATTATAGAGTAAACGTCAATCCAGTTAATGGAATTCAAATGACCATGAAAAACTCTTATGTTATCATCACTGATTAACCTAAACTTAGTCCTATTAACAATACTATTGGTACTTCTACCATACCTGTTGATAAAATTAAATCTCAAAAATACAGCGTCATGATCAGATAAAAGCATATGAATTATCTCAGAAGTCCATACACTATTGTGGACATCAGTCAAAATATTATCTATACAAGTTCCATCAGAAATGCCATCCAGACCAGGTCTAGTAATACCCTTTACAGTCAAATCTAATCCGAAACATTCAAATAAATTCAATAAATCTTTTTTAAAATAATCGTTACCAATAAAATTCACATTAAAATCACCACATATGACTAGATTGTATCCATTTTTAAACACTGAACTCAACACATTATAAAGACAAGATAAAAAGTTTTTAAAATAATTAATATTTCTATTATATGGTCTATAGACAGACAAGATTATAATTTTGTCCCTAATAATTTCTACTGCTGAAATTTCACATACCATTTCAATTGACATGACTTTGATATGTTCAAGTTCCCTGAATTCCAAATGATCAGCAACAAAAATAGCTGCACCACCCCTAGACTGATTTACTCGGCAAAAAACCGAGGCAGTTTTAAAGCCTGGCAGATAAGTGAATTCCAAATCTGTATCCTTTATCCAATGCTCAGCAACTGTAAGTACATTGATATTGTATTTTTTGCAAATTAAGGCTAGATAATCAAATTTTTTACACATACCCTGAATATTCCAAAATAAGCAATTAAGTTTGTCTTTGCTAAAATCATTGTTGAAGCCATTTTCACACGGTGATTCAAATGTTTGACAATCCACAACCACACCAGTATCAGGCACCCTGTCAATAGAATAGTTTTGAAATTCATCCCTGAGTCGTAAATTTTCAGCAGAGGAATATCTTTGTCAAAAGCTAATAGTTTAAATTATCAGTAATCGGAGAATTGAGAGCGACAAGAGGATTGTCCACGGTAATAGAATCAACTGGAAGTTCATTCTGTACTGGTTGGTCATCGATTGAAATGTGAACCGGCGTCCTCTTGGATGATGGAAGGGGCACAGCAGGATGGGGTTGTATGATAGGAGAACTGATCACGCAGGAATTGGCTTCCTTCACTGTCACTTCAGTACTTAAGGATGCATGACCATCTCCAACAAAGTCTCTCACATATCCTGCCAGGTGGTTGCCCAGAATTCGTTTCCCTCGCCGACCAAGGTGAAGACCGTGCCTTGTAAAATGAGATCTACCCAGGAACTTGTTGATATCCTTGTAGTGGATGCTGAGACTCCCTGTATATCCTTCCACCGCTCTTGATAAGTAGGAGTTGGCATAGCAAATATTATCATTAAGAACAGGATAATCATGTCTGTAGAGCACACCGCAAACCAGGACATTGGTCCTCAAATCAACCTCAGTAAGACATCTCATTCCTTGATCCAAAGTCAACTGGAAGGGTTCATCACAATGTAGGTCGTTTGTCCCCGCCAATATGATAACACAATCATTTTCTGTGAAATCCTTGACTAAGCCAAGACCATCCTGGATAACGTGCTTCAGCTTTGCACCTGGTTTAGAACAAACTAAAACTTCAAACTCCTCCCTCAGGTCGTTCATATAATTACTAAGCAGTTTCCCATGGCTATCCGCTAAAATAGTAACTCTCCGTTTCTTTTTGGAGGTAACCATCTTACGGCGCTTGAAATGATGAGTCTCAGTGGGATCAGTTTGAGTAGAGAATCGGTGAACCTGAGCCTCTACTTGTATTCTGTGTGGAATCAGAGGTGATGACTCGTTTGAAGAAAGCACCGAAAATCTGTTTTCAATCTCAATAGCATTAATCTCTCTAGTAAGATTTTTTCTAATCTTAACAGTATTTCTAGGCGTGTTAAAATCTCCAACTCCAATATGCAGAATTTCAAGAGAAAATACCTAAAATAACTAAACAACCAACTGGTTATAATAGTTACTGTAGAGAAAATGAATGACAAACCCCACTGATTAATATCTAAGACCGTTTATTCACATTTTAAAATACCAATAATAAATCAATTAAATTTATGTACACAGATCAATCTTTCCTTTTCAAAGTGTTGAATTAATATGTGAGATGTTCCTTAAAATGTTCCTTAAGATTCAACACTTAAAAATGTAAAATTGTTAGTCTGTATTTTTTTTTAAATTTTCTATGTACTTATTTATTACTTTCCTTGCCCTACTACCATCGCTTTCCAAAAAAAAATAAGGTACCCTAATTTCTAGTTTTCTATACGTTTCAAGGTCCCCTGAGTCCAAAAACATGATTTTTGAGTGTTGGTCTGTGTGTGTGTGTATGTCTGTGAACACGATAACTCCATTCCTAATTAACCGATTGATTTGAAATTTTAAACTTAAGGTCCTTATACCATGAGGATCCGACAATAAGAAATTCAATAAAATTCATTTCAAGATGGCGGATAATTACTAAAAAACCATGTTTTTCACGTTTTTCTCGAAAACGGCTCTAACGATTTTCTTCAAATTTATACCATGGATATCTATCCATAAGCCCTATTAACTGACTTGAGTCTCATTTCTTGGAAAATTGAAAAAGCTCCGTAATATTCTTGAGAAAAATGGCAGATAATTACTAAAAAACCATGTTTTTCACGATTTTCTCAAAAATCACCTGACCGATTTATTTCAAATTCTAACCCTGTATAGTTATTTATCAGCTCCATCAACTGGCATGAGTCTTTTTCCTGGGAAACTAATGGGGTCCACCCGCCATCCTTGAGAAATGAACTTTGTGAACTCCTTCTCGTGCATGACGTAGGTAGGTAGAGCAGTTTATAAAAAGAACACATAGTCGAGATATTTCATCTGTATTTCAGCTGTTTTGACGACTTTTAAAAAAATCATCGAATTTCACAATTCACACAAAGGAAAAAGTACTCTGAAAACAATTATATACACACATATACAGTAGTCTGATCATAGTTTCAAATATGTTGCCGCCAATCGTCATTATGTTATTCCCTGAATTATTCTCGTTTAAGAATGAGGCTTACAGTTCAATGGGCAAGGAAAGTTGTGTGAGTGTACCACACCAGATCTTTTTTACTTATTGTTAATTGGAAACATTTCTAGTGATTTTGTATTTTGTGTTTTGGCGAAATAAAGATTTGATTTGATTGATTCTATTTTTGTATGATTTATTAGTATTTTAAAATATGAATAACATTAACACGGTTTGAAATTTAGAAAAATGAAGTTGGATTCAAAATGGCGATTCCGAGATGACGGACTAAAATTTTGAAGCAACAGAAAAATAGTTTTACAGTTCTACATGCACATACTACTGTCATAGAATAAACAATATAGAAGTAAAGAATTTTTCTCTGCCTCTGTATGTACAATTCACATTTTAAAATTTCCAAATTGATTCAACCAATTGCAAAGAAGTCGTATTTCTCCGTCTGTCGCACTGAACTATTAATCAATTTTTATGTGTAACATCAGATTAATAACATGATTGAGAATCCTTTGAGTAATCTGGGGTATAGTAGCCTTATACAAGAAGATTATGATACTTCCTTCTATTCAGGTTTACTGACTGTCTGGATCTGGTCACTACTTTCGTGGTACCATTGGGCATTTTCAAATTTTATTTCTTGTCGAACACAATTCAATCTTTTCCGAAGCTTTAATGTGACTTTATAATAGTGTTATGCCGTCATCCACACAAACTATCAAAGTTTCCGTAGAATTCCTTTTATTTACTATTGTTTGATGTTGTATTTGGCAGCCATAGTGACACACGATAGGATTTGATGCAGCTTTCTCCAGTTCTGTTGGCTAAGCACCAAATGTTGAAAAGTTACATCTAGTTCAATGACTCTGATACGTGACTCGATTGTTAATCAATTCCAGGCATGATATCATGATTAATACAATTGATTTCTATTCCTATCCATAAGAGGGCTACTGATAAGTTTTCTTCAATAATTCTCATTGTATTGGTGCCCCAATTCCAATTTCCATCAATATTAAGTTTTTCTAGGATAACTTATTAGGCCTTCCTAAGCTCTTTCTCTTTCCCTCTTACTCATGAACTTTAATCCAGGATACAAAGTGCAAATTCCCATTTCACATATTGTTTTTCAAAATGGGTTTCCAGAATTTAATATTATGTTTATGGTGTAATGTATTCCATTATCGTTGTCCAGTGAGAGAATAATAGAGAAATTGTACTACTCTCTTTGATTAGAGATTGAGTTAGTGCACTTGAAAGGAAATGAGAACGGTATCAATTTGCTAGAATTACAGGCCTACCAGCAATCAGAATTGGCATTTTTTGCCGGTCACTAACAAAGGGATTTTTCTCTTACATATCAGAATCCTCTTTAATGCTAGAATTTTATATTCACTATTTCACTGGAGAAATCTAATATAGCGTGACAAATTCTGTAATCATTTTTATTTTTTTGTTTACAAATGATACCCATTGAGAATACACATATTTGTGTATAATTGATATCATTTTCTCACACGAATGATTATTTTTAATATAAATGAGGTATAAATTATGATTCAATCACGTTTGTTGTGGCAAGTGATATCAGGAATAATTTAAATTCAGGATCAACTTTATGATACATCATTCATGCTAAGCTCATCTAAGATAGGTTTATCCGTGTTCTATACATCATTAGTTCAGTAGCACACAAATAGCTAGTCCAGCGAAATTTTGGCCATTTCTATCTTATTACATGTAATGTTTTCCGGTATTACAATACTTCAGATATAATCTCCATTCATCTCGCGAGATCACCACTTAAATTGAAGGCATCAATCATTATAATGGCGCTCTTTGTGGCCCAGAAACCGTTTTTCCTACAATGAAACGCACTTTTCCAAATCAGCAGTAGCAAAACGATGACGTAAAAATGAATAATCGGGAGCATTTCCCGGAGGAAGTGTCTGCTTTTCTTGCAGCTATAATTCAGATCTGCGAAAAAGGTTCACTCCTACTTAGAATAGCAGTTCTCAGCACTTTTCGTTTCTTGAACGATAGTGAGGTACACGTTATAATATCACTGGAAAGATAGGACATCATCATTGCAAATTCTCTGCCTTGCTACTGCCTTTCATAGATTATTCCGGTATATCTGATGTAACATCATCTGAAAATGAATGAAAATGAATTGTTTTTGAAAATAATAAATTCTATGTTATTCAAGAAAATATATTCTCAATAATTTAATAATGAATTTTCATAATTGAGATTAAATATTTTGTTAATTTATTTTATTTCTACATTGTTAAACAATGATCTGGCAACGTTGCGGAGCAATGAAAGGATAGCGTTATCTGCTTTGTCGAATGATGGACAAGGATAGCAATACCAATGTTTATCATATGCTACCATTATAACGTGGACCTCAGAGTACAGAGTACAGTTTTCTATTCAAGAAGTGAAGAATTCTTGTAGTTTGGGGAGAAAAGGTATAAAGAGCAGAATAGTTATCGGTCCTTGAAAATCAGAGAGGATCTTCTTGTTCCTTGAATAAAGTAATTACTATTGATTTCCCGGGAAAACTGAAGAGTTCTTGATCTGTGAAGAACCGAAGAGATCATTCTTCTTGAAAACTTGGAGGTATTCTCGATCTTTAAGTTATTGAAGAACTTGAGTTCACTTGGTCACTTGGAGAACTGAACCGTTCTTCAATAATTGTTTATAAGTGTTTCAATTCTTTGAGCTGAAGTGGTTGACTATTCTTCTTATCATTGAAGCACACTCTCATTATGAGAAGTGTTGCCGGGGAGACAATCATCCCAATTACCGGTACCTTACATCCACACGCGATTCCTTGCTTTCTTTCAAGGAAAAATCTATTTAGCTCTAAAGTCGTTTCACTGACTTTCACAGAGCCAAACACGCTACTCGAGCGAGCATCGGATCAAATAACAATAGGTGATAAAACCCTCAACAATAGAGGACTAGAGAGCTTATTTTTCTGAATTTTCCAGGTTATTCGTGAATTATTACCCTCGATCTCAAAATTAGAAATAAACACAACTAAAGAGGAGTTTCCCTGTTGAAGTTTTCCGTTGCTATTCGTGAATTAATGCAATTTTCTAGATTTAAGAATTAAAATCAACAATAGAGTAATTATTTTCATTGAATTTCTCTTTGCTAATTCCTTCTTTCTTGGAATTAGGACCTGTACGAAATGATTTTGTTGAATAATAATCCCAATTATTTACCGGTACAATTGGGTTCGGTAAGAGATCCGACCGATACGTCGTACCCTCATTTAGAGTTTTTAGAGTTGAGGAGTAGGGAAGTTAGAAAGGGTCTGTGTTAAACGAGGCCGCCGAATCCTGAAAAAGAGTCCTCAAATGTCGTCTGCGTCAGGACTGAAAATCAGTCCTCTACGGTCGCAGGCCTCGACTGCCGCGTCCCCGTTAGAAATAGTATGGAGAGGAAGAAGTAAGAAATGAGATATGAAAGAAAAGGTAAGGAGTTAGCAACTAAACTTTTATCATGAGAATTCAATTGTTTACATCCAATTACATTTTCCTTGAAAAAAATACAAATTAATTTCTGAACATCTGAAACGCGCCCAATCCCAAGTCTCAATTGATTCGTTTGATTTGAGTTCCACTATACTTCGCAGCCATAGATTATCCAATTATAGAGGTGAAAGTTACCCGACTGAATCCATGTTTATTACCTGAAAAGGGGAGATCAACTGCGGCTATAAATCAGTTCAAATGAATGAGAATAGAGTGATGTTGCAATAACCGCAGCGCACAGTAGTTGAAGGTCGACTGGTTTAATAAAGTCATGAAATGCAAACTCATCTCCTCAATGCACTTGTTTGGTTCATGCCAACTTTGGCTTCACTCTATACAGTCTACCATGTTATAGCAAAGGTTTCATTACAATTACAGTTGACAATTTGCTGCTCTGGTTAATTTTAATTTAGTTCGTGGTTTGCTGTTCTCTTTATAAAATCACATAGACTTATAGAAGCACCCTGTGTTTCTTGTAAAGGGTTTCCACTGAATATTTCATGCAGGAGAACTGGAATTTTTCTATAATTTTCAAAATTTCACTCAATAGAATAGTTTTAACTTCACAATGAATATATTGTTGAAATGATTTATTATCAGAATAGAAACCCAGAAAATACGAAAATATTTATTGTATTTTTTCAATATATTTTTGTCAGTTGCTCTCAAAACCTTTTCTTTCATGACGTTTGTTGAGGAATTTGAATTTATCTGTAATTTATCGTAGGCCTATAACTCATATTTAATATTTATCCTAATTTATAATCAATCGGTGCATTAATTGCTTCCAACTATTTAGTAAATTTCTTTCATGAATTGTTCAATTCCAATATGTGATTTGTCCACGTTGAATGAAATAATTTTCTTTTTTTTAAATCACATCTCGTCATGTTGAGGAGACGCAATATCCAGGTTTATACAAGGCAAATGCTTCACTGTAGAATGTCTAGAACATTGTAGAAGAGGTATAATCATCTTAGATTGTTCTAGAACATTGTTTGAGAAGGAGAAAATTGTATAACTGAGAAAGTAGGAGATGAAGAATGAAAATGTTGATCAAGAAAATAACACTACAAGAAAAGCTATAGTGTCCACTTTTTATTCAGATTTCACATGAAAATTTCAATCTCCATCAGTTTTCAATGCTAACGCACACTAACTGCCATGTCCAGAACTACAATGGCTGTAATTTCTGCCTTCAGCCATAAATCTGCTGTAATTCTCGCAGTTTTTCTATGCCTGGCAATTTAATCCCGCTTTTGCTTCAATGATTTAAGGTTGAATATTTTCGTTTAAAGTAGAGTAGTTTTGTTGCGGGTTGCTGTGCCTGTCTGTCATTAGATTTCGATTTGGAACTCAGGGAGGGGTGAGATTCGGGGAAAGGGAAGAGAATAACGCTTTTCACAAACTCAACTCATTGTATTTAATCCGGCTTGCTTTGTCCTGCTCGCGCTACTCCCTCTTACATTGTGACCTTGATTCGAACTCCATTTTTCCGAGTCTTTGTTTCTAACTAGCCAGCCGGAAGTTTACTCTATTTGAATTTCCACTATTCTCTTCCTCAATAATTTCAAACCATTTTTTTGTATTACGAGACAGTTCTGTATTTTTTTCATTTTCCTATTTTGAAATGTTTCCAATTGTTCCTTTGAACAGTGAGTACTTTTTATTTGGTTACTTGTTGCCTTCAGTCACATTTAAATTGAATTATTATATAAAAATTATTAAAAAACTAATAATGTTGGTTCCTTCCAATACAAACTATGAAAAGCTATAAAGCTAATTAAAATGTTAGTTCTTTCCAATACAAGCCATGTTTCTAGTTATCAGGATTTCATTCCTATACTCCTTTATTAAGGGACAAGTGAAAATCATACAATGGGAAGTAATGAGTGTAATTGATAATTTATAAACCATATTCTATGATATATGTAGGGAGTCCCAAGAAAGCTGTAACAACCGAAGAAGACCTTAGAATCTACATGAAATTAGCTACAAAAATGTCTAGTAGAATTTTCTTATTTCGACCTTAGTTTTCATAGATATTTTTGAAGAACGCCAATCACTAGAAAATTATAAGACAAGATTCAGTTCTAAGAATATAGTAAGAAAGTGGAAGAAATGTCATACTAGCAGTTCTGTGAACAGTAGACCTCACACAGTTTTCTCATCCACAAGTATCTGGTGTCACCTGTTCACCAGCTTCTCCAGACATCTGTGTAATGCATGCAATGAACAACTATTCTTACGCCCATTTAAATTTTTATATAAAAGAATAACGTATTATAACGTATTATAACGTATTAACGTCTTAACGTATTATAAGCTGATTGATTATGAATAATTCTATAGTCTGATTAATCATGTCGTCAGAGTAGATGATATTATAATTAAAGAGTGATATCGGAGTATGGAGAAAATCCATTTCCCCTTCATGTTATCCTTAAAATGCAAAATTACAAAAAACCTTGTGTATACATCGACGCGCAGTTGAAAAAGGAATATTTCTGCCAAATCGCATAGAATTCAATCAACGCGAAAGAAAAACCGAGTTAGAACATAGACCTCACTGCGTTCGGTCAAAAATTCATATAATGCGTTTCTTTGTTTGACATTTTTGGAAGTTTTATGAGAGTTCAAGCTGTTTGAAATATGGCTGTGAACTCGATGAATGTACTTTTTTCAACATTGAAAAAGTTCAAAAACGTCAGACAAAGGAACAAATTATTTGAATTTTATCGGTCTTTTCTTATCTCCATATAATTAGAATCAGATTTTCACATAATTTTCTAGTTATTGCCGTTTTCAGAAATAACGAAAAATCTACATATCTCGAAAACTGAGCTCGATATGAGAATGTTTCACTGCATATTTTTTGTTGCAAATTAATGTCAAATCTATGGTCTTCGGCTGTTACACTTTTCGTGGGACATTCTGTTTAGTCTAGGAGAAGGAATAGCATTACAGAGAAGAAGGTGAAACTGCATTTCCAGGACAATTAGTTTCCTGAATGTCTTTGTTGGGAACTACTTTCACTTTTTTCACCTCATTTCCTCTCAAAACATCCGTCAAGAGCGTTTATCCCAATCAAATCCTCTGGTTCAACTTAAATCAATTTAGTTCAGATTTTTTTGTTATTTTGTCCGGAATTTGTTTATTGATAGAAATAGTTGGCAGAATATTATTGATTATATTGCATTGATCGGTAATAATTATTGTATTGAATAATAACTTTGTGTTGTGAAAACCTCTCTAACAATCCATTATTGAATCCCTAGATTGAGCAAATTAATAGAAAAAAAGGAATGAATATTTGCGTATTACGAAATCTTGTATTACGCAGAATACGTATTAATTGGAAATGTTCTTGTCTTTTTCAGGTGAGTGGCTTCTTCTGGTTTACAGGCAATTTGAGTATATTCTCTTCCACGTGAGTCTCCTTATATCACGAACTTACTCATTTTTCGACATATTCATTTATTCACACGAATCGTGATGAATTTTCATATAAAAGAATAACGTATTATAACGTATTATAACGTATTAACGTCTTAACGTATTATAAGCTGATTGATTATGAATAATTCTATAGTCTGATTAATCATGTCGTCAGAGTAGATGATATTATAATTAAAGAGTGATATCGGAGTATGGAGAAAATCCATTTCCCTTTCATGTTATCCTTAAAATGCAAAATTACAAAAAACCTTGTGTATACATCGACGCGCAGTTGAAAAAGGAATATTTCTGCCAAATCGCATAGAATTCAATCAACGCGAAAGAAAAACCGAGTTAGAACATAGACCTCACTGCGTTCGGTCAAAAATTCATATAATGCGTTTCTTTGTTTGACATTTTTGGAAGTTTTATGAGAGTTCAAGCTGTTTGAAATATGGCTGTGAACTCGATGAATGTACTTTTTTCAACATTGAAAAAGTTCAAAAACGTCAGACAAAGGAACAAATTATTTGAATTTTATCGGTCTTTTCTTATCTCCATATAATTAGAATCAGATTTTCACATAATTTTCTAGTTATTGACGTTTTCAGAAATAACGAAAAATCTACATATCTCGAAAACTGAGCTCGATATGAGAATGTTTCACTGCATATTTTTTGTTGCAAATTTAATGTCAAATCTATGGTCTTCGGCTGTTACACTTTTCGTGGGACATTCTGTTTAGTCTAGGAGAAGGAATAGCATTACAGAGAAGAAGGTGAAACTGCATTTCCAGGACAATTAGTTTCCTGAATGTCTTTGTTGGGAACTACTTTCACTTTTTTCACCTCATTTCCTCTCAAAACATCCGTCAAGAGCGTTTATCCCAATCAAATCCTCTGGTTCAACTTAAATCAATTTAGTTCAGATTTTTTTGTTATTTTGTCCGGAATTTGTTTATTGATAGAAATAGTTGGCAGAATATTATTGATTATATTGCATTGATCGGTAATAATTATTGTATTGAATAATAACTTTGTGTTGTGAAAACCTCTCTTACAATCCATTATTGAATCCCTAGATTGAGCAAATTAATAGAAAAAAGGAATGAATATTTGCGTATTACGAAATCTTGTATTACGCAGAATACGTATTAATTGGAAATGTTCTTGTCTTTTTCAGGTGAGTGGCTTCTTCTGGTTTACAGGCAATTTGAGTATATTCTCTTCCACGTGAGTCTCCTTATATCACGAACTTACTCATTTTTCGACATATTCATTTATTCACACGAATCGTGATGAATTTTCATAATTAGAATGTAATTATTTGAAGAATCTCATTCAAAGTGATTGAGATGAAATTAATTTCGATGCTAATAATAATATACTGTATTTTTCTCTGTATAGAACAGAGAATGTGAATATTCGAATGCCTATTCTTAGAAAAGGATATGCAATGATAGTACTCCCGTAAGCATTTGCCTGGTGAGGATGATGGCTGAGAAGCAATGATAGTACTCCCGTAATCATTTGCCTGGTGAGGATGATGGCTGAGAAGCAATGATAGTACTCCTGTAATCATTTGCCTGGTGAGGATGATGGCTGAGAAGCAATGATAGTACTCTCGTAATCATTTGCCTGGTGAGGATGATGGCTGAGAAGCAATGATAGTACTCCCGTAATCATTTGCCTGGTGAGGATGATGGCTGAGAAGCAATGATAGTACTCTCGTAATCATTTGCCTGGTGAGGATGATGGCTGAGAAGCAATGATAGTACTCTCGTAATCATTTGCCTGGTGAGGATGATGGCTGAGAAGCAATGATAGTACTCCTGTAATCATTTGCCTGGTGAGGATGATGGCTGAGAAGCAATGATAGTACTCTGTAATCATTTGCCTGGTGAGGATGATGGCTGAGAAGCAATGATAGTACTCTCGTAATCATTTGCTGGTGAGGATGATGGCTGAGAAGCAATGATAGTACTCCCGTAATCATTTGCCTGGTGAGGATGATGGCTGAGAAGCAATGATAGTACTCCGTAATCATTTGCCTGGTGAGGATGATGGCTGAGAAGCAATGATAGTACTCCTGTAATCATTTGCCTGGTGAGGATGATGGCTGAGAAGCAATGATAGTACTCCCGTAATCATTTGCCTGGTGAGGATGATGGCTGAGAAGCAATGATAGTACTCCCGTAATCATTTGCTGGTGAGGATGATGCTGAGAAGCAATGATAGTACTCTCGTAATCATTTGCCTGGTGAGGATGATGCTGAGAAGCAATGATAGTACTCCCGTAATCATTTGCTGGTGAGGATGATGGCTGAGAAGCAATGATAGTACTCCTGTAATCATTTGCCTGGTGAGGATGATGGCTGAGAAGCAATGATAGTACTCCTGTAATCATTTGCCTGGTAAGGATGATGGCTGAGAAGCAATGATAGTACTCTCGTAATCATTTGCCTGGTGAGGATGATGGCTGAGAAGCAATGATAGTACTCCCGTAATCATTTGCCTGGTAAGGATGATGGCTGAGAAGCAATGATAGTACTCCTGTAATCATTTGCCTGGTGAGGATGATGGCTGAGAAGCATTGATAGTACTCTCGTAATCATTTGCCTGGTGAGGATGATGGCTGAGAAGCAATGATAGTACTCCTGTAATCATTTGCCTGGTAAGGATGATGGCTGAGAAGCAATGATAGTACTCCTGTAATCATTTGCCTGGTGAGGATGATGGCTGAGAAGCAATGATAGTACTCCTGTAATCATTTGCCTGGTGAGGATGATGGCTGAGAAGCAATGATAGTACTCCTGTAATCATTTGCCTGGTGAGGATGATGGCTGAGAAGCAATGATAGTACTCTCGTAATCATTTGACTGGTGAGGATGATGGCTGAGAAGCATTGATAGTACTCTCGTAATCATTTGACTGGTGAGGATGATGGCTGAGAAGCAATGATAGTACTCCCGTAATCATTTGCCTGGTGAGGATGATGGCTGAGAAGCAATGATAGTACTCCCGTAATCATTTGCCTGGTGAGGATGATGGCTGAGAAGCAATGATAGTACTCTCGTAATCATTTGCCTGGTGAGGATGATGCTGAGAAGCAATGATAGTACTCCTGTAATCATTTGCCTGGTGAGGATGATGGCTGAGAAGCAATGATAGTACTCCCGTAATCATTTGACTGGTGAGGATGATGGCTGAGAAGCAATGATAGTACTCCTGTAATCATTTGCCTGGTGAGGATGATGGCTGAGAAGCAATGATAGTACTCCCGTAATCATTTGACTGGTGAGGATGATGGCTGAGAAGCAATGATAGTACTCCCGTAATCATTTGCCTGGTGAGGATGATGGCTGAGAAGCAATGATAGTACTCCCGTAATCATTTGACTGGTGAGGATGATGGCTGAGAAGCAATGATAGTACTCCCGTAATCATTTGAATGGTGAGGATGATGGCTGAGAAGCATTGATAGTACTCTCGTAATCATTTGACTGGTGAGGATGATGGCTGAGAAGCAATGATAGTACTCCCGTAATCATTTGCCTGGTGAGGATGATGGCTGAGAAGCAATGATAGTACTCCCGTAATCATTTGCCTGGTGAGGATGATGGCTGAGAAGCAATGATAGTACTCTCGTAATCATTTGACTGGTGAGGATGATGGCTGAGAAGCAATGATAGTACTCTCGTAATCATTTGACTGGTGAGGATGATGGCTGAGAAGCAATGATAGTACTCCCGTAATCATTTGCCTGGTGAGGATGATGGCTGAGAAGCATTGATAGTACTCTCGTAATCATTTGACTGGTGAGGATGATGGCTGAGAAGCATTGATAGTACTCTCGTAATCATTTGACTGGTGAGGATGATGGCTGAGAAGCATTGATAGTACTCTCGTAATCATTTGACTGGTGAGGATGATGGCTGAGAAGCATGATAGTACTCTCGTAATCATTTGACTGGTGAGGATGATGGCTGAGAAGCAATGATAGTACTCTCGTAATCATTTGACTGGTGAGGATGATGGCTGAGAGCATTGATAGTACTCTCGTAATCATTTGACTGGTGAGGATGATGGCTGAGAAGCAATGATAGTACTCTCGTAATCATTTGACTGGTGAGGATGATGGCTGAGAAGCAATGATAGTACTCTCGTAATCATTTGACTGGTGAGGATGATGGCTGAGAAGCAATGATAGTACTCTCGTAATCATTTGCCTGGTGAGGATGATGGCTGAGAAGCAACATACTGACGTAACTCAAAGCTACATTGTGCTCCAGGGTTCAATTAATTTTATTCCATTCCAATTCCTTGTTAGAATATTCTATTGGCTCAATAACATTCCAAATCATTTCAATAGTTGCATTGCTGTCATTTCAATTCGTTTTAAAAATTATCAATTATCTCCGAATCATCCATAAATTATCATTCAATTAAATTAGAATTGCATTAAAACTCAATTTCGTTAAACCTTGCTGACATGTCTTGTCTCTTCCAGCATTCTATTTCATGTTATTCCTTTCAATTTTCCTCAACTCAATTTTTTGCAAACCAACATTTCTTCTCATCACATTCAATCGTAAAACAGATCGGTGCTGATTATGTTAAGGCCAGACTCACTGCGAATCCGATTTTGCCATATTTTTAAGCCCGTCGCTCTGAGTTTCCGGATGAGAGAACAGACTCTTTTCAGAATTTGAATTTGTAGCTGCACTTATTAGAAATTGAATTAACCAGTTGGTTGATGGCGGGTCTGACGAAAAAAGAGGGAGAAAGAAAAATATAGAGAGAGGGGAGAGAGAGAAAAAGAGAGAAATAATGAGCGAGTGTGATTGATATAGAGAGTTAGAAAAGAGAAAAAGATTGAGGGTGATATAGAGATGTTTTAACAGGATAGACTATGGAAAATGGTCAATTGTGAGAGTGAATAGGAAAAGAGAAGATATTTTGATAGACACAAAAATAGATGAAATAGAGTAATGGGAAGAAGTGGTAGAGTGATAGAGAAAGTGATTGAGACAATATGAGTTAGAAGAAGGAAGAGAGATTATTGAGAGAGAGAGAGAGAGAGAGAGAGAGAGAGAGAGAGAGAGAGAGAGAGAGAGAGAGAGAGAGAGAGAGAGAGAGAGATTGTGAGAGAGAGTTCTAGAGAAAATGATGGGGTGCAGGATGAGTGAGTGAGAGAGAGATAAAAGGATGAGTGACTGGGAAGAGGCCTTCATGGGTGAACTCAGAGGTAGATGTAATTGAAGCTGGCTTTAATCTAGTCAGATTAATGATTCGACTCGCGGAATTGCGGTGGCATTTTGTAAAACTGCTATCCAGCGATTCGGCTCTCCGTAAACCTGATTTAGAATATTGAAAAATCCAATTTGAAGTACATCTCTCCTAACTTACGTTGTTGGTGAGCTGTTACCCACAAGCCACAGGTTGCACGTTAGCAGGTTATCTGTTTAAGTTCATGCTTTCCTATATCATAGTGTGTATTGTTCTGTAGTCCAGCCACATGGACTTGCTTATGCTTTAAAGTTTTAATGCGTTTTTGAATGTAGATTTTTTATTTAATCGACTTATTCCACTAATCACGTTGGGAAAGTTGATGTTTCGTATCATAGTGTATCTTGAGTTTATTTTTGACTTTCAGTGTATAACAGTACATGGACGATTCAGACTCGAAATTAAAATGTTCAATTGCTATTGTAGACATAAATTGATTTCTAATGGAATAAGATTTTAAATCATTTCAATAGTTGCATTGCTGTCATTTCAATTCGTTTTAAAAATTATCAATTATCTCCGAATCATCCATAAATTATCATTCAATTAAATTAGAATTGCATTAAAACTCAATTTCGTTAAACCTTGCTGACATGTCTTGTCTCTTCCAGCATGCTATTTCATGTTATTCCTTTCAATTTTCCTCAACTCTATTTTTTGCAAACCAACATTTCTTCTCATCACATTCAATCGTAAAACAGATCGGTGCTGATTATGTTAAGGCCAGACTCACTGCGAATCCGATTTTGCCATATTTTTAAGCCCGTCGCTCTGAGTTTCCGGATGAGAGAACAGACTCTTTTCAGAATTTGAATTTGTAGCTGCACTTATTAGAAATTGAATTAACCAGTTGGATGATGGTGGGTCTGACGAAAAAAGAGGGAGAAAGAAAAATATAGAGAGAGGGGAGAGAGAGAAAAAGAGAGAAATAATGAGCGAGTGTGATTGATATAGTGAGTTAGAAAAGAGAAAAAGATTGAGGGTGATATAGAGATGTTTTAACAGGATAGACTATGGAAAATGGTCAATTGTGAGAGTGAATAGGAAAAGAGAAGATATTTTGATAGACACAAAAATAGATGAAATAGAGTAATGGGAAGAAGTGGTAGAGTGATAGAGAAAGTGATTGAGACAATATGAGTTAGAAGAAGGAAGAGAGATTATTGAGAGAGAGAGAGTGAGAGAGAGAGAGAGAGAGAGTGAGAAAGTGAGAGAGAGATTGTGAGAGAGAGTTCTAGAGAAAATGATGGGGTGCAGGATGAGTGAGTGAGAGAGAGATAAAAGGATGAGTGACTGGGAAGAGGCCTTCATGGGTGAACTCAGAGGTAGATGTAATTGAAGCTGGCTTTAATCTAGTCAGATTAATGATTCCACATGGACTTGCTTATGCTTTAAAGTTTTAATGCGTTTTTGAATGTAGATTTTTTATTTAATCGACTTATTCCACTAATCACGTTGGGAAAGTTGATGTTTCGTATCATAGTGTATCTTGAGTTTATTTTTGACTTTCAGTGTATAACAGTACATGGACGATTCAGACTCGAAATTAAAATGTTCAATTGCTATTGTAGACATAAATTGATTTCTAATGGAATAAGATTTTAAAAATAATTTTTAATAAAAAAAGTATCATTTTCTATTGAAGGTTAAGGTTGCTCTTAATTCCCCAAAATTCATTACTTCAATAATATCGCCAACAATTCATGAAAATATGCCAGCAACTAGCATGCTCACAACAAGCATGTCATTTCGAATGACATAAATCACTAATCGTAGAGGATAAATTGAGTAATCTTACAGATGATTATTTGAGTATTTAGAGTGAACCGTTGCATTGTAACCTGTAATATTCGTAATTTCTATTTCAAATATTACAAGTAGAACTTCTCAAGATTGTGTATAAATAAGTACCGTATCGAATGCCTGACTACTCAGGTCTGGTAAAGTTTTCAGGTCTTATTCCAGGGCCTCTGACGACTGATCTCAGACAGTCGGAATCGAAGCCTCAACGTGACCTTTGACATGAGAGTGGCAAAAGAAAAATAACTTGACATGTAAAGATCAACATTGCTCACAACTTTGTTTTCATTTACTTCAGGTTATTGTACAATGTAAATGATCTACCAATTTGAATATATTTGAATGTGGTCAGAGTCTTATCAAATCGCTTTTATTAGAGAAATCGCACTGAAATTAGATTCTGGTGGTTCGAGACCAACCAAAAAGTAATAATACATCCATATTTCATCATCAACCATCTATCTCCTTCTCCCATAGCCGAGGGCTTATCCCTGGCAAAAAAATGGAATGTCCCAGGTTTGGAGCGAGCTTAGAGAGAATCAGAGATAAGAAACTATCACAGATTAATTAAATCCAACGATACAAGTTCTCAGTAGAGGTGTTGAAATGAATCAACAGCCAGATTAGAGCATTGGACCACAGAAGTTGCGGTGGTGAGATGATAGGCGCTTAAATCGCACATTCAATTCATTAATAACTTGGCTGAAGACACTCGTGTTCAGAGCAACCTTGGCTTGAAGAAATATGACCCAGCCGACTCCTACGATTCGAGTTTGGCAATACGGGTGCGAGGGGGAGGATACCAACCTCTCCGAACCTCCCTTATCATCAGTCTGCTTCTCTAAACCCTTTCTTCTTCTTCATTGTCTTTTTCTTTTTCTCCCTCTCTTTCTTCCTCTTTCTCTTCTTCGTCCTCCTCTTCCTTCTCCTCCAACTCCTGGTCCCTGCCTCATTCCTTCTTCTTCTCTTGGTCCTCCTCCTCCTACTCCTCCTCCTCCTCAATTTCCCTCTAATTCTTTTCTCCTTTTTTCTACGTCCTGTTATATTTCTCCCACTTCCCCTACTCGAAAGCAGGATCTTTCTTCATCTCCTCTTCTTCATTTCTCCAATTTCCATTTTCTCTTCATCATATGTTCCTTGCTCTTCATTCTCTATAAGCAACTTGCTCTTCTTCTTCTTCCTCTGCCATACTTTTCATACTTTTTATCCTTCTTCAGCCTTCGCTTACTTTCTCTTACATACCTACTGCCTTCTCGAATCCCAGTTAATTTCTCGTTTTGCTGTTCGATTCAATTAGTCCTGTTATCAACTCTTCGTCTTCATCCTTTTCTCCACTCATTTTCCTCTTACGTTTTCTTCCTTTTTCTTTATATTGCCCTACTCTCTTATTTTTCCTATCTCTCACTGCCTTCACCTTATTGCAATTCCCCCAATACTGTTACGTATTTCCTATTCACTCTCACCCTAAGAATTAGCAATCTCATTTCTCCTTATTTCTTCGTTTCCGTCTTGTCCTTCTTTCTATTGTTGTATTTCGTCCTCTCTTGCCTCATAATTATTATCCTCTTCATCTATTCATCATTTCATTCTCCATTTATTTCATCTTACTCAATTAATCACTCCTGATTTTCTCCTTTGTGCTCTTTCGATTTCTTCCCTCTTCTTATTCCATCCTCTTATTTGTTCAGTTTCTATTCTTCTCCTTCTTTTATTATTCTTCATGAACTTCTTATTCTCCTTTTTCTCATTCTTATTTTCCTCTTCTTCTTCTTCTTATATCTTCCTCTGTTTCTTCTTCCTAATCATTATCACCTATTTTCTTCTCTCTCTCTCTCTCTTTCCTTTCCCCCCTTTCTCTTTTATATCCTTCAACCCCTTAGCGGAGGTTTTTTCCTGTACACAATCTCATTAAGAGAAGGATCGTCCTTATCTCGTTTCTTGAGCTCCACCGAGTGAAAGAAGCAGAAGGGCAATTAAGGTGAACAGGAATTAACAGCGTTCCTCAGTCCAACCCTAAATCCCCATCTCATCTCTTCGGGATAAAACGCTCTTAACGCTTATTTATAGACAACTCTCGACGCTAATACTCCGAAACGCCCAGATTATAATCGCTGTATTAATCCCGATCTTCAGGTTTCATCATTACAGTGACTTTCATGTGGATTTAATTAGGCTGGATATGGTCTAACCACATCAATCTCACAACATTCTTGTACTGTAATACGATTTCAAGTTGATCTGCACATAAATCGGCTATTCATCTATTCATCCCGAGAAATGAATTGAAGCAAAATGAATTCCATCAAAAGATTAATTGATGGAATAAAGTTCCGCATTTCTTATTCATAATAATGATTCTTATTCAGAGGCAAGATATTTCTCGGTATCTCGATTCCTCTCTTCGTAAGATATTGGGTCACTTCTTTGTTTCAGATGAACACGTCAAACCATTGGTCCTGGCTGCCGTTAATCGATAAGTCATGTCAGAGGCATTGAAATTGATCTCTCTACTTGATATTATCATTTTGAAATTTTTTTGTGAATAGTATTTTGAACAGAGTTGTTTCAATTTTTTCAAGTCGAAGACCATTGATTTGAAAAACCAAAACCAAGGTGTACATGAAAATGCAAGGATGTACTCGAATATAATCCAGATCTATTCTTATCTTCTCCATCGGGAATTGAGCTCTTGCTGATGTCCATTCTTCAAGAGAATATTTTGGATTGTTAGTGGCATGCAAATAATTAGATAATATTTCTATTATTTTTGAATTATGTATACATTTTCCAAGTCGCTCATCTATGGGTTAATATCAACGTAATTGGTTCCATAATATTACATGTTGCTGTATGAATTGTAAGTGCGTTATCAATAATAATATTTTTCTGAAAAAACGCATTCTTCCAAATTAACATTGCGTTCCAGAGTAGTTCTATACAACCTTTCACATGACTTTTACAACTCAAATTGGAACTTGAAATTCTCTATGAAAAAACAGTTGAGGAAGTTTTAGTGACACGTTTGTAATGAAGAAGGGTTGTTAACTTGGATCGCCTTGTCGGTTTATTCTTGATACGGAATTTGGACCGCACTGTAACCAAGCTCGCATCGTATTGCTGGATTTATTCGTGTACATGTGGAGTGTTACTTGAGCTGGGTTGAAAAACCCGTCGAAAATCCACAACAAACCAAATTGCTAATAACGAGAAATTGAGTTTTTATCGTCGAGCTATAGTGAGCCAATCGCGCTACGTTCAAGTACTAAATTTGAGCTCTTCGATCGTTATCTTTCTCTCTTTTATACTCACTATCTCACTCTTTCTTTCTACAGCTCTCTAATTTTTTTCCTATTCTCACCCCTTCTACTCGTCATCAAGAGAAATTACAGCGTGATAACGCAAATTGTTGTGAGAAATTGGACAATTGTAACATGTCAACGACCTGGTAATCTCAAGTTGAATTTGGGGAAAATGACGTTCTGCGCTCTACAATTTTTATTCCATATTCCATTGTGTCTTTCTTCACTTTCAATTTGCTGTTATTTTTGTGTTCACTATTGTTGTGATTACTGTAGTTATTATTGTGCTGCGTTGCTGACGAAACTCCCAACATCCCAACCAGAAATGAAGAGTGAAATGTATGTAGACTTCCGTAGCTTCACCTCAGTTCAATATTGTGTTGTTCAATCAATCAGACTCCTTCATGTTGAAAATGCTCATTTCAAGTCTAAGTCTAGATTTTTGTGTGTTTATTATGGATATACTTATTGATGGAACGTCTTAGATAGATTTATCAAAATGAAAACGATAAATTGACAAAAGTTGAAATAGGACCACTTGTGAATTAAATTTACATTTTTGATACTGTAAAAAATTTCTCAATCAATATCTCATCGATAGTGAATCCCCTTGCCATACTAGTTGCTATAAATTGGAAATGATAATAATAAAGCAATGAAGGATGAATACAAAATCGATAGAAGAGTATTAATTCAATTTATCATTAATGATTATATAATATGAAGCAGGCTATGGTCAGCACATGGTGCAAGGGTGCTAGGCAAACGACAGCACATCCCAGATCGAAGTTATGCTGAAGAAGCGGTTTCCAATCTGTAGTAATGATGTGCAAAAATAAAGATGGATTTTTAGTGAGGTAAGAATCCCATATTACCAACGTGGTTGCGCTTACACCTTGGTGCTTTTTCATTAAATTTTCCGTATAATCTATAAAATACTCTGTTATCATTAATTCCAATGTTTTTATCCTCTTGAAAATCAACATTTGGAAATGTATATTGTATTAACTTCTTCATTCTAAATTTAGATTCTTAAAATACATTATTTCAAAGTATTCCTGTGATAAGAATCATCAATATTAAAGGGTTGAAACTGTGCAAATTCAGCAAATGCATTCCAGTCGGTGATTTTATGGTTATTGCCTATTGAAAATTGTATACGTTTCCAGACTACTATGATTGTACACATAGGTGACTGCCCCCTGTGGGTTGTGGGAGCTTTGAGTCGATAATCGTACTCAAAAATGTGTTGAAAACCAGAATTCACCCACAGTATCCATGCTTGTCATAGGAGGCGACTAAAATGGACCTCAAGGCAACTCCAGAAGTTGCCTTGCCTTCAAACCCACGAGATCAGCCCCATTAGGGCAGTTTCGGAGGGGAAAAAAGAGAAATCCAAGAGACCAGAGATGGGTGAAACTCCAGGCACAATTGCGGGTCAAGAGGCTGAGTCGAGGGTGGCCGGGCGCCGGGCGCCCTAGAGGCAGTTCGGCGTCCCCTCTCTCAGCGGAAGGACCTACAAAAAGTCCAGGAGTGGAACTCACGTAGGTCACGAGTTTGTGGGTGGAGTGGCCAAAACTCTCCACTGCTCAAAGAAGGGCGGCCATTTAGGCAAAAATTCTTGGGAGGGGTGAGGCTTTTGACCCTGCGAAGTTTCGGAGGGGCAAAAATAAAAACCCAAGTGACCAGTGATGGGTGAAAAACCAGGCACAAATGTGGGTCAAAAGGCTGAGTCAAGGGTGGCCGGGCGCCCTGGAGGCAACTTGGCCGCCCCTTCCTTAGCGGAAGGACCTACAAAGAAGGCCAAGAGTGGAACTCACGTAGGTCACGAGGACCAATTAGTCTGAAGAGACTGCCAATCACACTGGATTGCGACAAGGATTGCAACCAGGTGGTGAATGGAATGTTAGCATAGGGAAAAACTCCTGATCCTTGTAAAGGACACAGGTATTGGTTTGCCTAACTAACATACTACTTGGGAACACAAACTTCGGTTGACGTGTGGGGCTCTTTAAAACTTCGGATCCTTGAATCCGTCCCTTCAAAAGCAATAAACTATAAACAATAGGTGACAGGTCTTTAATACTGTATTATGACTTTAGACCACTGTATCGTATCCGTGTCGCAGCTTTTTCCAGCTATACAATAGAAATAATGTCCTAAATGATTATGTACTTGAAAGAAAAAATACTCTTTGAAAATATGTAGAGAAACAGATAGCAGCAACCTCATCATTTGCGAGAACATACTTTCTTGATATTGAATCTCTATAAATGTCCCCGCTGAAAACTGAAATGGGTAAATTTTTGTCCCTGAGAACCATTATTTTTGGAGTAGTGCTGGCGAAAATGGTCTCATGAAATCGAATTCGTAAAAACTGTCGACTAAGGTAATTGATGGCACAGAAATAAACCTCAGCTGACTGTGAGAGGAAATTTCCACTCAACCTCAGAAGCACGTAATCTCAACGTTGAATTACGGTCGAAACACATTGTATATTTCCTCTCTCTCGCTCTCTTAAACTCTATCAATATCACTGTCTCTCTCTCTCTCTTCCTATTTCTCGCTTCGTCCTTATTCCCCCTCATATATGTGGCAACCCTGTCATATGAGTCGACCTTTTGCCTAAATTGTAACAGTATTGCATTACAATTGTTAATTTGTAGTTAGCTGGCAACTCAGTTGTATTCCAAATACACTCCGGTTTAATAGAAACGGTAGACTATTTAAGCCTAATTAGACCCCTTATTGAATCGGAGCGAATGTTCTATTCGGAAATGTAATGGAATTACAATTACACTCCTATTTTGTAATAGCAAGATATTTATAGGTTGTATATCATGACAACCTGTTATGACATGAACACTATCATTTTTCACTCTAACCATTGGAAAAGAATTCAATGAAGACACTCTTTCAAAGCCCTCACCATTAGTGGTGTGATAATATTCATCAAAGAGGAATCGTATTCAGAGCATTCTAGAAAAAATCGAGATTCTTATTCTTATCCTTATGTTTCTATACTATAATGTTATAGTGATAGTATAAAGGTATCAATTGATCTCCTTTATCAAATATCATTCCATTATAATGAGGAGTTGCTATAAACGAGTTTATGAAGTTCGATCAAAGAGTTTGACTTCAAACTCAAGCATCTTCGCTGCAATTCAAGCATCTCATTCACTAAACAACATACAACAACATTATCTTGCTATCTGATTAATGCAGTACGTCAATATAATATACTTACTACAGTCATAAGTAGGTCGATGATAATTACATCATTATTTGTGTCATCAATCATCTCTTTCTCAGAACACAGTGAGTGTTCTCTTCCAGTTAGGAAGGAAAAACGAAGGGAAAAACTACGCTCGTTTGAATTTCAGATATAACAAATTTGTTACAATTTTCTCCTGTTATAGGAGCTGCTCCAGTTTGTTCTCAATATAAAGATCACCTCTGCACAACCTGGCTGGCTCTCATATTACGTTTATTTATTTCTTGATCGATCCTCTCCCTCTATCTCCTACAAATATCCTTCTTCCCATTTCCCTCCAACTTTATTAGCACTTTTGTCTGGCAGATGAACATCAACGATTGCTTTCTATTTTTTTCAGCAAAGTCGACGACGGAAGACGAGATGAAATTGAGATTGAAGGAAGAAAAGAGAGAGTGTCAGAGAGGGAGTGATTGAGATGAGATTGGAGAAAGCCGTGTGATTGGCTGTGAGGCGGTGGGAGATGATTTTCCCCGGTGGTGGTGGGGGGTTCGATTCCAGAGGTGGGTGTTAAATGCCTTTTTCTCGAAACCTTTCTTTTTTTGAAAGTTTTCCACCGCCTCCAAGTAATCGAACACCCTTAGCCGAGGTGTGACCCGTAGATTGAATCTCGCCTGAAATATTTCGTTTCCGTGGAATTCGTTACACAACTTCAAGAGGACTCTGTTTTGCTCTTCTTGCTGGCAGATAAGAGGAAACCATTACACCCAGTAGTGGTTCTCGGTTAATGTTCAATACAATTTTTTTTTTATAAAAAATGTTCAATTTGGAATACATTTCTTTTTTCATCTGCTTCTTATCAAAAATAACTTTTATTAATTTTAATCACTTTAAACAAATTTTATCATCTTTCTTGAGAAGAAATCCATTTAATATGTGAGCTATGAACTATTTGTTTCAAATTACATGAAATCCAATAACATTACTGTGGGTTACACCGTTTATAATATAATATCCGGGCACCGAGCTTCGCTCGTTATCTTTATTTATTGATAAACAGAACACAGTTCTCTAAAATGATCGTGTTTATATTTCACAGCTGGCTATACGTCTTATGAATTTCGTTAATGCGATATTTTGGTTTTTCACATACTCACTTTTTACTATCCACAGCTGAAGCAGCCAAGGATGAATTATCCTTCTAATGTCGTTCAGCGAGTTTTCTCAAGGATGAGACCTAGTGCGATCGAATCTTTATATCATAAACCTACTATGTTCCAAGTTCCGTGAAAATCGTTAGAGCCGTTTTCGAGATCCGTTAAACATAAATAACCAGATATATAAATACAGAAATTGCTTGCTTAATTGACCGAGCGAAGTGAGGTCTAAGATTTAAGTCGATGGTTTGGAATTTCTCTTAATGTTTGAATGTTTAATGTTTAAATGTTTAAATGTTTAAATGTTTAAATGTTAAATGTTTAAATGTTTAAATGTTTAAATGTTTAATGTTTAAATGTTTAAATGTTTAAATGTTTAAATGTTTAAATGTTTAAATGTTTAAATGTTTAAATGTTTAAATGTTTAATGTTTAAATGTTTAAATGTTTAATGTTTAAATGTTTAAATGTTTAAATGTTTAAATGTTTAAATGTTTAAATGTTTAAATGTTTGAATGTTTAAATGTTTTCGCCCCACTTGGATGTAATGAGCTGGTTTTCGTGCGTCATGTGGAGGCCTGAAAATGATTGTTTTCTGACCAGGCCGGTAGAAGTTTTACGGCCCTAGGGCTTTAAAATAACCTTGAAGTCAGCTGATTCTGATTTGATGTGAACGTGTTTACAAAATAGTTTATGAAACGGAATCAGTTTATGCTTCTAGAATTGAATAAAGTATTCTGCAATAAGATACTATCATTTTATTTAGATGAATGAAATACAAATAAGATATTATAAACTATTCAGATTCGATTTTCAGAGTGGGATAGGACTTCTAACCTCAACTTCTGCAGTCGATAATAACAAGCATTGTTGACATACAGATTGTCCAAATTTCAAGTGCGCTAAAACAGCTGATCAAAAATCTTTTCATTTTGTGTTCATTATTCAAGAATCAAAACATTCATGATATTATCATCTTATTGTCATTTGAAAGAATAAAAATGTATACACTCAACCTCCCACATAATTGAACATCTTTTAGGTTATTTAAACAAATCAGAATAAAAAATTAAAATGCTTGGACAATTTCCTGATATTCAAATTACCTCAGGTTTGCTAGAGCTATGACCTTCCACTTTTGCTTTCGGAAGTGCTTAATAAACAACTATTCTCATATATATTGTTTATTTTTGTGTGTGGCGAAAAATAGCGTTCGCGTTCGCACCACGAGCAAAAATGTTTTTCCAGCTCTCAATCTTTTCTAGTTCTCGGCCTACGGCCTCGGACTTGAAAACCGATTTCGAGCCGGAAAAGTCTCATTTTCTGCCCTAGGTGCGAAATATACTATTATATGTTTTTATGTTGCGCATTAACGGCGAAACGCGGTAATAGATTTTCATGAAATTTGACAGGTATGTTCCTTTTTTAATTGCGCGTCGACGTATTTACAAGGTTTTTGGAAATTTTGTATTTCAAGGATAATATAAAAGGAAAAAGGAGCCTCCTTCATACGCCAATATAAGAGTAAAAATCAGACTATAGAATTATTCATCATAAATCAGCTGACAAGTGATTACACAGATGTGTGGAGAAGCCAGTCTATTGCTGTATCTCCATAAGGTCTATAGTTTCAATCAGGTACTTGTGGATGAGAATACTGCGTGAGGTCTACTGTTCACAGAACTACTAGTATAATAGGATACCGTGGCTTCTCCCAAAAGTAACTTTTCCATCTCATTTTTTCCTTGATCTTGATCCATCACGAACTGCCACATTTGTTACAGTATACACAGAATGTCAGCCACCTCTCATCACATCAATTTGCAATTCGGTAATGAATTAAGTATGACAAAATAAAGAGAGGCATTCAACAAGAACTGTCTTTTGAACCTCATTCAATTGATTTGGAGAATATTTGGAATTAATGGAAATCTAATGGGTATTTCGGCAACATTTTTTTACTACTCCTCGTCAATTCGGAATCCTACGCTTATATGTTCCATTCAATTATTAATGATGAATTTTTTATTGTTCAGGCAACGTCCTGTAGATACAGGTACTTGAATATTGTCGATTGCTCTGGTAATCCCAAGAAACTCCTACAAATTCCATCAGGATTATACGATCAAATTTTGTGTTTTTCTCTGACATAGACAACAATTAATTGCATTCATTCATTTCCTTAACTGTTCTCAATTTCGGATGAGAAGTTACGGTGATGAAATTACCAACGGCAGCGGTAACCATTTTATTTTTAGAATAAATTTGAAAAATAAATTTCTCAAAAGTTGCGGTGTCTACTCGTTTTGTGACTTCTTTCACCTCCTCATTCTTCTTTCTTCGTAGACTCCTCTTCCCCCTCCCCCTCCTCCTTCACCCAATTTCATAACGTGATTATCATTTCTTCGTGAGCGGAAAATTCCACCGTCGAGAGTAACGAACTAAACGGCTCGTGATTCATTTTCCGAATACAATTCTGCGTTTTCCGTCTTCTGTTTTTCCTGTAAGAGAAGAAAGCATTAATCAGAAAGTTTTCTGGGTTTTCCTCCGTGAACGGGCGGTGAAAATCATCACAGGACAGGCGGGCAGATGCGTAGTGTCATAATTTGGAAAGACTAAATTGTGTTCACAAATTATGAATCGTGTTGAAAAGTTCCCGTGTTTTATTTGGAAAAAGGTGTTTTACTAATCAGGTTAGCCAGCGAAAGTTCTCTGGATTGGATTTTTTTGGTTTTTAGGCCTACTAACCTTTTGTAAAACAAACAGGATAGCATGCCATTCATTTGTTGAAAACATGTTCCAATTATTGCTAGTCCTCAACACGCGCTCCTCTGATTGAAGTCAATCAGAAACCGTTATTTGAAATTATTGTTGATCCATATAGATTAACCCGTGAATTATAACCTATTCCACGAATATTGTTAGTTTAGTTTTTCTCACCCCTTTCATTTTAAGAGTAATTGTGCATGATTTATTATAGGGAATTACTTGTGCCCTTGTTATATTCTTATAATAAAACAAAACTAGTTTCAGGCATTTATCCCGTTTCCAAGTGTCATGATTACAATTTGTTATCTTTTTTGTCAACGGAATGCAATTAGTTCTTATCTTCTTTACTCTCATCCCACTTTTATCGAATACATTATGCATTCCTCTCAAATCATTAACCCTAGAGAGATAATGATCCAAAATAAGCGCTTTAGGGACCATGTGTGAAATTGAATCACTATTTTTTGTTTTATTATTAGTGTGAATTGTTTTTGATGTCATACAGTATGTAACATATTTTTGACGCTGTTTCAAGGAGAACTGTTGGGAGAGCCTTAAGGGCCGTACACACCTACGGATTTGGCTCGCGGATTTGGCCTGTCTTGGCTCGTGTCCTTGAACGACTCGGAGCAAAATCACTACACACTAGTAGTAAGCAACACGAGCCCGGCCTGCCCTACTTTTCAACGCTATCCAAACCACCAAAATCTAAATCGTCCAATAATGGAGATACAGGAGTTTCGATTTCAGATTTGAATTCAACGACCCCAAATTCTCTAAGTTTAAGTCCCATTTTCGAAAATACCCGAAAACAAGAGAGTTATGACTGTTTTTAATATAGCTTTCTATCATCATAGTAAAAACGTACTAGGTTAATAAGATAATAATTTTTTTGCTCACAAATGGACAGGCAAAGGTTTTTAGTGTTTAAACACTTAAAAGTTCATTTCTAAACATGAACATTTTTAAAACTTTTTTTATTTTAAACTTTGAAAAGTAATCCAAATATGAAATCAAAAATCAAAAAACTTCTCCCATTATCACGTAATAAAATAAAAGGTGAATAAATTTCTTCATAGAAATAGAATTCTTCATTTATAAGTTGGATAGACTGTTTTCTTATCCATTTGTATATTTCTTATAAATTTATGACATCCGAAGTTAAATAGTGTATAATACTGTAAAAGTATTATTTGGCCAAAATACTAGTGCTGGTTGGTTTTATTGAAGAGTCTTCAAGTATACAACCGGCAACTTAGGACAAAAAAGAGGACAAAAATACCAGAGTACATATTTGGTTCAGGCTGAATAAGAAGCAAATAAATAAAGAAACAAGGGTTTCTGAAGGGTGGGGAAACATGCATGCGCTTTTTGAATTCAACTCTGACCATTTTCACTTCCATTTCCTCCTTATTAGTTATCTGTCTCTCTCTCTCTCTCTACACACACACACACACACACACACACACACACACACACACACACACACACACACACACACAACACACACACACACACACACACACACACACACACACACACACACACACACACACACACACACAAACAAACAAACAATCACTCTCTCTTTCTCACACAGACACACACCAACTTTTAATTCACACAGCGTAGCAGTAGATAGAGAACTGAACCTTTCTCTCGGTTTTTGCCTGCCATGTGTTGAATATTTTTTCATGGAACTATAGTGACTTCACTACTGGCACTCTTGAATGCATTGTGTCAAATTCAAGCCTGGACCTCGGAAATAAAAAATACTGTAAAACCTCAACTTTAATGTTATTAATGAAGAATTCTATTTATATATGAAGAGTTTGGTTGAACCCATAGCAAGAAAGTACAAGTACTGTACAATAATAATACCAGTGTTTCCCCAAAATTTTTATTAGCTGTAGAATAAACATATTTCAATTTTTATGCAATAAAAATGAAAATATTTTTATATTATTTCTGTCTACTTGTGTGAAATTTTATTGAGGAAGCTGAAATTAAATCACAATTTTTTTGTCTCTATTTTGACAGGATAATATCATGTACACTGAATATAATAGGAGGTAAGGATAAGTATAAAAGGACGTATTAGGACATAATCTATAGAAAAATAATATATGTTCTTAGTCTGGCTAAATTTGTACTTATAAACGATAGTAATGTGTGTGTTTATCCAATCACTGTAGGCTACCACTGGTTTACTGCTGAAAATGCCTCGGGAAAAATCCGTGAGTGTGTAGGTGATTTTATTGCGAGCTGAGCCAGGCCGAGCCGAGCCAGGCCAAATCCGTCCAGAGCTACTGGCGCGGCTCGGCTCGGCTCGGCTCGGCTCGGCTCGGGCGAAATCCGTGAGTGTGTAGGAAGCGTGTAGTTCCCAGCCGGAAGCGTGTAGTTACCAAAAATCGAAATCGCATAAAAATCGAGATAGCAAAATTTTGATTTCAGATTCGGATTCAGCGCCCTCGAATTAGTATAATAGTTCGCCGGAGCTCTAAATAGTCGAAATGTGATCACTTTAACTCTGTGAACTCTCGTGAACTCTGTGAGCACTTTAATGTTATTAATGAAGAATTCTATTTATATGAAGAATTTGGTTGAACCTATAGCAAGAAAGTACTAGTACTGTACAATAATAATACCCCAAAATTTACAATAGTGTTTCCCCAAAATTTTTATTAGCTGTAGAATAAACATATTTCAATTTTTTTTTTCAATAGAAATGAACCTAGTTTTTTATTATTTTTGTCTACTTGTGTGATATTTTGTGTTTTCTAAAACGCTTTTTTGTTTACATTGATTTGGCATGCTTGCTTACTAAACCCTCTGATCATAGTCTAAGCGAATGCTATATACGCAACTAATTTGCCACAAGGTGTCTGGCTAATTCTCAAAATATATGGCTCGACCGATTACTTAGGTCGCCGACTAATAAATACCAAAGAACCTAACCTCAAAATAGTTTATATTTTATATTGTTGAATAAAGAGCAATAATACTTTTATTTTCATTTGGCTGTTCAAAATCATAGCCTTGAGGGCCGTTATTATCTAATCTAGACTGTTGACACCGTATCTGGTGATAACAATACAGCTGCTTGCTCGAGACCTATCAATTTCCTTCCATTACCAGATTTTGGGGAATACCCAAAATTATATTCTTACAAAAGACAATAAATATTGAAGGAAATCATATCGTTGCTCAAGTCAACAAATCATATAAATGTTTGTCGATTAGTTTCTTGCCACAGCGGATTGAATGCAATATAGTTCAACAGCTGAACATAATTCTGCCTCACTCCCATTTTCATTATCGACAGACGACAAAATTGTCAGCTGTTTTTCTTTTAAGGATAAATTATCATTTTCGTGTCCATCAGCGAGTTTTCCCAGGAATTAGATCCTGTGCAATCAAATTTTTATATCAAGAACCTCTTATATTGCAAATTTCATCAAAATCGTTAGAGCTGTTTCGAGATCCGTTGGACATACATAAATATATAAATAAATACCCACAAAAATGAATAAATGAATACATATATACACAAATTGATCGCTTAATATAATAGGATAAGATGTCCTCAACGCCCAAACCTACCAAACAAAACCTCATTAAATTATTAGTCTGATTGATGTCTAGTACAAAAATCAGAGCCCTTATATCTAGTATCTACCTCTCCTGCATCTATATTTTGTGGAGTCAACCAAATCAGTCATAAGAACTGTGAACTGTTAAAGCGGCCGACGTTTGCAGCCATCGAAAGCAGAGAATTGTTTGAGCTCCTACCTCCTAGAAGAACTGGTAAGAAACTGGTGTTACTTTTCTTTCAGGAGTCACAAAAAATATCAAATCTATTCAAAATCTTTGCTCTACCGACTGCGGCCAAGCAGGGCACATGTGACGTCAAAAATAATGTTAAATATTTTATCAACAGAGTATATGAAACATTTCAAAGTTAATAATTATTTTACAGTTTCAAATGATTAGTGAGTATTATTTTGTTATTCAATTTGGTTTGTAAACAATCTAAATTCGAACTTTTTTGTTTTCGAATGTTTTGACTGAAAATTTCACTTAAATTCAAAAGTGTATGAAATATAACCTACGTTTTGGACTTTAGAGTTTAAAACAAAATTTGGGAAAGATACAGTTTTGGGCTGTGCCTGTTAGTCCTTCCCCAATCATTTTAAAGAACATATTATTGTGTTCTGTGTATCAATAAATAAAAATTATGCTTCTATGCTTTTGGACTCCAGAGAGAAGCTCGGTGCCCCGTTATTCGAATATAATAAGAGTATCACTGAGATATATTCAATGGATAATACATTCATAATTGAGGATATGTATCTTGGCATGCTAAGATAAAAAGGATTTCAAGTAAGCCCATGAGAAATATTCAGAATAAAAAATAAGGTAATCTTGGAAATAAGATCAGAAAATAATTTGGAATACCATAACGGCATAACCTTTAGCATTCAAGGAATTAATGTAAATATAAAGTCTTAGTTCAATAGTTCATTGTACGACGAAGCTGCAACTAAAATTTGGCTCTTCTAAATGCCAAGCTACATTTTTTGTCAACGATAGTAATTATTTCCATATGCATTTCCACAGGTCTTCTCAAAAATGTGTTCCTCAGTTCATTCATGTAATAAAAATAAACTGCTTAGTGTTTCCAAGCGGCGGAAACTTTCTCCAAACAAGCATTTGAACTCATTCCAAGCTATTAATATTATTTGTGTCGCTTATTTTCGTGTACGACTGCTCAGCTCTAGCCTGAGGCAAGCACTAGACATATGGAGTCAGACTGCTCTAGCAATTGGATAGTTTATTGAAATTTGAGTAAATTGTGAGCTGGCGCGTATCAGGATAGAAATTAGAATTCAGAATAGAAAGTATCTGCTGATTGTGATTAGTCTGTTGAAAATTACTAACTGAAAAAAATTTCCGAGCTGTTTCAAACTCTTCCTAAATATTAATCAATTCTTCTAAGATCTTGTGTTTTTGATTACGTTCACAGAGTTCCTTGTTGTAATCGTACACGCATTGTTGTAATCATATAGATATAGGTTAAATGAAATGTTTATTTATCTAATAGATAATTTGAAATATCAGTCTAGGTCTAGAAAACCGACTTCATTGTTTGAACAAAAAGCAAAACAGTTATCCAGCGACACGTTGTGGAGCCAGTGAGTATAGAATGTATATTATATTCCATACTCACTGAGTGGAGCGCGATCCAATAATTTTGCGAAAGCAAGTTTTATGCTGGAATTATTTACACACAAAATTCTTCTCACAACTGCAGTATTGGACTACAAAACAATAAATACAATAAAACATCATGTATTGTCGCCACTGCCACTGTTGAGATTATGAACCTCAGCCAACTTAGATTATTGTAATGATTTCTTAAATCTAGCGAGCCGTAAAGTAAAAAACGTACAGAACATGCTTAGGGAGCATATAAGATGAACGTTTAATGCGTATGCGCAGCAAGCGTAGAAAGATTATGGGGTTTCCTACCCCAAAATAAGTTATTTACAATGAGTTCTCGGTACTTAGAGAAGTGTTCTACGAGAAGTTGTGGAAAACCCTATTTATTCGGATTTGTTTTCTCAGATTTTGTTCGATGTATTTCAGACTTTCGGTTTGCAAAATTTTATCTGTAGAATTGGATCCTTCAAGTGATTTTGTTTCATCCACACTTTACCCAATAAAAATATAGTTTGTTTGATCAAATAATTGAGTTTACTCCTCCTAAATTACATTATTTTGAGTAACAAAATTTTTCTGGACCAAATTATCATTGAAACATTTCCATCAGTATTAACAGTACTGGAAATCGTTGCAGATCACTCCTAGAATAGATCAAGAAACTTGAACATACATTGACCGAGATATCAATGTAATTCAGTCATGTATTTGTATGATCATGTTATTCTCTGCAATGTATGCGTCCGCTCCTGATGTATGCTCACCTTGGCAACTATTTCCACATTAGCGTCCATGTGTCGTGTCACCCATGATACCGCCCGACCCTGCAATTGACCCAGTTCAACTTCACCCATAGAGAGCTCAAACATGTTATTGGGGATGTATTTGAACTAATTAAACCACAACTTACATGACTCAATTCAAGCAAGGGCCAAAACTATTAATAATGATATTTGAATATTAAGAAATCACTCAAACCTCTCTAATACCTATTCCTATTAATGAAGGAATGTTGATGAATATTTACTCGCTATAATATGCTTTCAATTATTCGATACATTCAGAACATCAAAATTCTCGAATAGAATGGAATGCATATCGATCGCATATTAGTCGATGTTGCGTGAATTCCATACTGGGTATTGCACATCTGCTCTTATGAATAATTCAATCGAAATTAATGGCCTTTCAAATTTACCGGCGTATTGTTTATGGCACTTTAAGCACCATGTTCATATCCTCAATATCGCTGATTTACAGCAGGTTTGCAGTATTGTTGCGTTCATTTATCGAAGCCTGAAGAAATTCTTATGTTTACTGAGTGTAATGTACAACAATGATGTTAGTTGAATTGGGCCATATATAGCTCTTATAGCTTGATTTTTTCATTCAGTAGTAAATATTTAGTTATATTTTCTCCTATTTTTCCAAAGAGTAGTGAGTGTTGTTTATTTTGACTGTGGAATGATTTTCAACGCTACACGTCTCTAATTGTAGCAGCAATCTGTGCCCTTAACGTGAGTTTCTTTAGTAAGAAGCAATAAGCTAATAAATGTATGCTTTTTGCCTACGTTGCAAACGCATATGCGTTGAAAGTTTCTTCGACAAAACTATATGAGTATAATTACCTCAATTGCTTTGCTGTAAGCTTTCTATTTTAATCCTCTCAAACTATCATTGGAATTCTCGATAGCGAAACCTGACAGCGATAGTGTGGTTGACGATTAATCCCCTGAAGTACTCTAATAAATGGGGAACTCATTGTGTATGACTTCTTATTTGGAGGGACATTATATATATTTACACCACGAACAGGGCACACGGCCACCATTCATCTTAATAAAGTCGACTTTGAAAATCCCGCACCAAAGACAAAACATGGGTCGGGGGCTTCTCTCCTTCTCCTATTCCTCCTCGCTCTCATCCTATTCCTTCCCGAACTCCTCCTTCGTGTCTCAACCCTTTCTTTCTCTTCCTCCTTGTTCTTGTTCGTTACCACTCTATCCTGAGATTCTTGGCACTTGGCTTCCGCCTCATAATTCACCTTACCCCCTCCCCCTTTCTAACATTGACTTATCTTCCTCTTTCTATTTATTCTCCTAGTTCTCCTCCTTTTCTTCAAACTCAACTTCTTCATACTCTTTCTCCTACTACTCCTCTAGTTCCTCCTCAATCATTCTCAAAATCGAATTTTATTTTCCGGCTACTCTCCAGCTTAGCCTCTACACCACCTCACTCACTACTGTATTTATACTTATACTGTATATGCAACGAAAATAATCCAGACTTCTATATCGACCATAGTGTGTGCCCAATATTACGTGTATATTTCATGTCTGCTTACTTTGGACTGGATGTTTATTTCTTTTTGAAAACCATCCTCTCTCTTCAGCCCTCTATTTGTTCTCCTCCTTTAGCCCTGCATCTCCACCTTCTCCTCAACCACTTGTTATTGCTTTCCACTTCACACGCGTTTTTATTACGTGTCTCGTAAATTTTGCCTAGTTTCAATTCAACAAGCTCTCCTTAATCTGGTCTGACGTTTTAAAAGCGCTTTCATGCGAGTGTAGTTTTTGGAAAAAAGCATGCATTCTCTCCTGTACTCAATTATTATAATAGTATTATTGTAATTTTATGCAATTATATATATTTTTTTGTAAACGTATGTAATAATCCTCATGATTATCGTTGAATGTACAATGTTCATCAAATTTAATTTTTCTCTGTGAACTTCAAAGACATTTTTCATTAACTACTCGGAGAATGTAGCTCACTATAGATTCAAGTTTAGTCTTGAAGAAAAAGGAAAACCTGTAAAGAATAGTCTTTCTTCAAATTTTAATATAAACATTGATTTTAGATTGTTTACACAGTAAATAAACCCCCTTAAATTTTCAATTAAAAATATAGATCACTTTCACTCCTAGTTTAACATGAGAATCGTTTTGAAAATCATGGAATAAAAATTCATTTCATGAGAATTATCGTTTTTCCCTTGTTTTCTTGTAGCCTACCACTGCTAACCATTATGTTACGCTCAACAAGAGCAGTTCATGAGACTGCATTTTCAGCAAAATGAATTCCAATGAAAAAGCTATGATTTCATGTTATGTCCATGATTTTAGTTGTTCTCTGTACAGAGATTTAGATATACACAGTATATTAGACTTTGGACATTCAAAACAATTTCCATTTTAGTATTTTTTCTTAGTAATCATTCTAAGATTTTACTGTCATATTATTGTTAATTTGAGCTCCTGACAAGTAGTGATGTTTGATTTATTTTCAGTATCAAAATATGAATTACTCTGAAGTTCAGTGTACTCAAGTTGATGAAAACAGATTGAAAATGGCTCTCAACCACATTCCTAGAACTTTGAGGTAACCCAAGTATACTTATGGCAGTGAAGTCGACCCATACTCGTCTTAATAGTCCTCGAGTAGTACTTGAAGTAAACTTCACTTGAAGTGCATGATTGTCTTCTGGACTTTCCACTTTCCAAGTCATGAGCGCTACAATTCATTAAGTGTTCTCTTGAAACTCTGAAAGTTTAGAATTGTTCATGGAAATCCGAGTGTCTTCACTAGAATGGAATATCTGCTCTGTCTTGAAAAGCCCCTATCTGATGAGATATTTCCCTGGTTTGTGGTAGAGGTTTCTCTTGCAATATTACTTAAAAATGGAGATCATTTTCAATTCTTTAATCTATCTGCTAAGTTGGGAAGCTTATTAGTGATTCGAGGTTATATTTCATTGTTGTATGAACGTCTCATCAATATTTTGGGAGGATACTGTCACTCCGGTATAAGACAATATTGTATAATTGGAATAATACCAAGGGTTAAAACTGTCCCTCTTCCGAGTATGGGTAAACAACCTATAAAATGCAATTCAGTATTCATTCCAATTCAACAACAATTTCCAATCCAAGAGTATCCACTGTAACTAGATATTGAATAAGTAGATTAATTTATCCGATCAACACAATAACAATAAACAGAATTAGACTTAAGCAGAATCATTCCCAATAGTATAAATTAAAGAGAAGTTGAGTATTGTATTAAAAGTTGAGTATAAAATGACATGAAGTTCAAAAATAGGAATAAAAATAAAAATTATCTAAAGAATAAGAATGAGTAACGGCAATCCTCTCAATATTCAACTAGCATTGCAGAATAGGAAAATATTGCCAAGTAATCAATGGGGGGGGGGGTTGATTGTCATTTAAATTATTGAACAAATTAAAAGAGATATTCATTCTCCTTGAATTGTTCTGTCATAATCATTAAGTCATATGAAAATTAGTTATATCTTCAACACAATCAATTATTATTCTCCATTTGTTGTCTCCCATTTAAATGAAGTATTAGCTTGAGATTAGGATTGAAAAGTTGTTAATAAACCAATGGTTGCTGAATTATTATCATTCATTTTATTGTTAAATAAGAATGGAAGATGAAGTTTGATAAAATATGTGCAACTACAATAATGTATTATCAAGTTAGCAATTATGTACATCATTGCTCAAATTTTGTACGTCAACAAATGTTATGAAATATCTTACACTATACATTAAGCAATTTAATAAATTAGAAATCCTACATCAAGTAATTTCAAGTACTAAATCACTAAAATAGAAAACTACTTTACTAACGCCTCGATGAGCCAAGACCTTTTTCTCTTTGACTTGTTTCATCACAAACTTTCCTCTGTCAGACATTTTATCTGTGTGAGAGGGACTTTCGTCGTCGAACGACTGAGTGACCACTCAACGGCTAAATTCTCGATTGACTAAGTTTGAAAAACTCGTTCAGCGTTATTTGAGTGCGCTACTAAATTTGTACTCATTCTGTGAACTGTGAGCCTGGGTTGCATCAAAGGACTATTAGAGGACTATCAAAGGACTATATCGGCTGCAGGCCTCTTGTCCTTTGAGTTGATTGAGGAGTTTGGTTCTCTCCATGGTTTATGCGGGAAAAGGCCGACCCCATTGAGCAAATCAAGGCCTGAAATAATCGATATTTAGCTTCCGGTCTGAACATCCCCACTGTAGTGCGTGTTCTATTGAACTACAGCTTTTGTGAGATGATGATGATGATGAGTCAACTTTGAAGTTTCCTGTTTTTCGGATATTTATAGAGTATTGATTGGTACAAGTATATTTTCGGTCTCTATTTTTTGTTTTGGTACAAGTCGTTATTTGTTTTTCAGCTATTTATTCGGTGTTGAAACGACAAATAGGAGGCCTATGAGCCTTCAAACTGAATTTTTCCATTTTGGTAGTAGCTATTTACTATTTTTCAACAGCTTTTACTCACCTTATTTGTTCAATATTCATCAGTCTTCCTCATAGAAATGAAAATCCTACAATACTATATTTCCTCGTGAAAAGATAGGAAGTATATTTTCTCTCAATTATTGTTTTTCCATCTATTCTTCGTTCTAATAATATTTTCATGAAAACACGTACTATATTCATGTGAAGTTTGTTCAGGTTTTTCCATCTCTTAAGACGTTAATATTACAGGTGTACAGATGAAAAAGTCTGCAAAGAAATTTAAAGTAATGAATGACTTCGTAATGAATTTTCATTTCCGAATAAGACTGTTCCTCCTGATGATAAAATTTCAAATGACTTTACTACAAACTAATTACTTTGTATGCCATTCATATTTTCTTCAATGTTCTCGCTGCATCTTTCTTCATTCCTTTAGAATCCTGTCTTGTATGTTTGTGCTTTTGATAGATGCTAAACTGTGTCTTCAATTTTTCATCTAAAAGTTCTCTTTGATACTTTCTATGCATTTGGCAAACAATTTTTTAATGTTATGATTATATCACCAATGAAGTGTAAAATTCACAAAATTGGTGAAATAGTTAATGCAGAGATTGAAAAATAGCACAATTTTTAATTTTGCAGAACTTGAGATTTGTCCAGGAGAAATGAAAGTTGAGAATGGAGGCGTAGCGAATGGCAAGTGAGAAGTAAAGTTTGTGAAGGATGAAGTAAATTGTTAATGATGAATGATTTGAGTTCATCTTTCAGGTGCCAGAAATGACGAGAGACAGAGAAACCATCGAAGGGAGAATTACAGGATGCAGAAAGCTTGATGAAAGAGATGGCTGCTGCAATGAAGAAAGAGAGAAAGAGAGCGCGTGCGAAAGAGAAGAGAGAGTGAGAGGGATTGAGCAAGAGAGTGTGAGAACCACTGGCAAACAGGAAGTGGGATAAAGCACTGGAAAATTCAGTGGAACTGGGAGAAAATCAGGTGTGAGAGAGAAAAGAGATTTGTTGATTTTTGAGAGCAAGAGAAAGAGAGGAATTGTAGGTGACCCGTGTGAAATTAGCGCACAACTCCCATCCCATCGAATAATTAAAAATTGAATTTATCCTCGCCAGAAAATGCTGTTGATTTATAGTGCAATCGTTTTCACACTTATTGGAGTGATTAATTCCAGCTAGTCCAAGTCCAATGCAGTTCATTGTTGCTCCCAACCATTCTCTGGTTATGGGCTTCTATTCTTCAACCTCTGAATCAAATTTATGTTCTTTTCACAATTACTGCATCAAACTAGTCCAGTTACACATTTTTTTGTGTGATAATGGGTAAATAACTTATTTTTTCAGTTCATCAACCTGACTTAGCTCTTTTAAGTACTAGGTTGGTTTCAGTTGGAGTTGAAATTGAAAAAACTGAAAATTCACCTATACAACAAATCTATATTTCTGTATTCATTTTTCAAATCTACCATGAATTATCTTCTAAATCCACTTTTTATGAAGAGACTGAAAGGTATCATACCTAGGGCTTTTGGTATGAGGTATATAAGGTATAATTCGTACCTCCTGATCATATGTTTTTCCTTAACGTAAGGTGGTTTATCAGTTTCAGGAGAATATGAAGTTGAATAACAGTTCCAGGTTAGCCTATGAGCTTATACTTTTACTTTTACTTTACTCACTTTATGTGGCTCTACAGTCCTGGGTGGACCCTGGCCTCCTCTACATGACGCCTACATACATCCCGCTCTTGTGGTCCCTGCCGCCAGTTTGCCACACCTAGCACACGGAGATCTTCCACCACATCGCTGATCCATCTTCTTCTTGGCCTTCCTCTTTTTCGGGTGCCCATCATCCTTTCATCAAGCAGCTTTTGTGGTACTCTTTCATCACTCATTCTTACCACGTGACCCAGCCATTCTATTCTTTTTGCTTTGATACACCTTAAAATATTTCTTTCGCCAATTGCTTCATCAATCTCATTGTTAAATCTGGCTCTCCAGTTTCCTTCAACGCAGACCGGTCCCCATATCCTCCTGTACATATTTCTCTCAAAAAATGAGCTTATAACCTGATAATAATACTTCCAACATCAAATTTATCAAAATAGAAACCATATAACCTCGAAATCCGAAATATTCATCGATTCATTATTGTACTTACTTACATGATAAGATTTAGTTGAGTAACTTCAGTTTGCCAGTTGTAGTGAAAATCGCTATACCTTTTATGCAATGAATATATTGATACTTGACATTCGTAGTGGAATACTATTGAAAAATAGCTTCTCCATACAATTTATATTATTTGAATTCCTTTTGATTCTACTTCCTGGAATCCTTTGAATTGGACCATATGAATTCAAATGGTCTACCAACTAGATTGGAATTCTCCTTCAATTTTTTTAATTGTGAGAGATTTCATACGCCTTCGAATTTATGTAAATACTCCATTGCTCTGATAAATCCACCATAAAATTAAGTTTGCATTCCTCTTTTGTGACTCTTACATCATATTTCAATTTTTTCTAATACTGTTTTTACTTACAGGTGAGTGGAATTGAACATGGCGATTCAATAAGAATTTATTTGGAAAGCTTTCCGAATTAAAGCTGTAATCACAAATATGGAGCTCTACAAGCTGGATCCAGGTTGGTTATTGGCATTTTATCAAATTTATTAACATTCATTTTCCGACTGAATTGTGCTTAATAATCAAGAGATCGACAGGCAAGGTAAAAAATACTTGAAATCCACTCAATTCAATCCACACACTCTGAGTTTGTCTGAGGAAAAGTATACGTAGAGACTGGAAAGAAACTCAAAACTCAAGATATTTGAGGTAGAATATGAAATATATGACTATATTGAGGAGATTCACATGAGTATTGGTGATATTGTTCGTATTTATCCAAGTGTTCCACCAAGAGAATTCTTGGTAATTTACAAGGAAATTTCAAGATATTTCCTTCTCCCTACGTACTAGAGCTCAGAAATTTACGTTGATCGTTTCGACTTAAATTTGTTGAAGTGTGCTCGAGTTTAAATTGGCACGAATTCCGAATTGTTGCAGTGATTTTATGTGGGGGTTTGGGAGGGGGTTGTAGTGTAGCTGGTCCACCGAGCAGATGAATGGAGTAAAGCGCGCGTCTTTTAAACGCACGATTTGCCGCTATTAAACCGCGCCTTTATTTCCGTATTATTGCCGCTACTTCCAACGTTTAAGCTCGAATCTTTTGTAAGACGCTGCTCTTTTCAGAGCGTTTGGCGGGCTTTTAAGTTCGACTTAGCGTAAAGTTCGCACAAACCGGCAACCTTTTGATTCTCTTGAAGACGCTGATTAAAATTCAACGCTGCTTTTCAAGCTCACTGCGTGCTTCACTGTATCGGTTTCCACGAAAATGTTTTCCACATAATCGACTCGAATTTCCACTCTCTTGTCTTGAATACCTATGTATTTCATTTTCACGTACATCTGCTCCATCACAATATACAGTAGTTGTGAGTTATATATCACTTTCTACTCGACAATCAATTCAGCTTTAAAAGTAACAGTAATAAGATAGGATACCATATGAACAAATTTAATAATATCAAGTGAAGTTGTATAAAATGGAAACCTGCTAATGTGAAAACTTAGTAGGAACCAGGGTTCAAAGTCGAATTCATTTATACGCCATGAAAGTAATTACACATTAATAAAAAAAATATTATAAATTACAATACGGCACTACCAGCAAAGTACAACTTGTGCGCTGGCAGGGACTTCGAACAACTATGATAAACATGTAAGTGTTAATTAAGTGTAATGTAAGTGCCAAGTAAAAGTTAATTTAAATGTGTTAAGTGATACAGATTATCCTGACCATTTTCATCAAATCATGATAGTTCGACTGCAAATGGTTTGTAAACTTACAAAAAGACAGACTTTGAAATCGGCTTTGTTATTTTAATGTTTGAATAAAGCTTCAAGCTTTGACATACCTGGTTTAACTGGGTACTCTTGAACTATTTCCATCCCAATTCTTGATAACCTCAAACCGTTTGTTAATTTGTGTACCTAGCAGATAAGTAACTGTTTATTAGGTTGAAAGTTTATCATTTGATGGAAGAGCAAGAGGCTCTCTTCATACATAGTATAGCATAGCATGGCGGCCGCCGAGTGGATAGGGAAAGCCTCATTCATCATGCCAGTCATCCCCCCCTACCTATCTCCACCCTTTATTCGCAGTCATTAATCATTGCCTTTTCACTTCTAACATCAAATTTTGGACGTAAGCTTTAAAAAGTGCGCACCGACTCCATCATTTTACGTATTTCGATTTATACAAAGCCTTTTTTCGCGTTCCTCAGACGATCTTTCGCGGAAAAGCGCCATTCCGTTGCCAGCAGTCGTTTGATGAAGATGATGAAGAAAAATGGCAACACAAAAGAAAGATAAGGGTGCAGAGAAGAAGAATGAAGGTAGGGTAGAGGAGGAGGAAAGAGTGGAGAGGAGGGAAGGGTATGGAGAATATAAAAAATTGAGAGAAAATGCGTTGGAAATGGTAGTTGAATTGAAAGCATGAATATTGAGTAATATGGTTTGGGGGATGATAGAGCTATTCTTCTCCGTTCAGACACCTACATTTCTTTTGGAAAAGGGATACCATAAGCGGAGGAAAATGAAGTCTTTCAGTAGAAATAATATCAGATTACTTATGATTGAACGTTTTATTTATTTTCAATCAAATTTAATTATATGCTTACTATACCAAACACTAAAGACACTCATCAGAACTATGGAAAAGATCATGAAGTGCCATTTTAAAGACTTATATTCATAATTAGACTTATTTTTGCGGTTTTTTTCAAAATGCTATTATTTCAAAGCCCAATAACATCAGGAAATAATAAGGTATTAATGTACAAAAATTACATCTATTCTAATAAAAAATCACTTATTTGTAAATATATTGTGAAAGGGTAGAGGTTTCTTTATGAAGCTATTTATTTAAGAGGCTATCTATCTGTAATAACAGTTATATGTTTGTTATGCTGTACTTGCTACATTCATTTTTCAGAAATTACAAGTTTTCAGCTTCATTGATTGATATAGAAATAATTAAAAGAGGTATATTGTTGGTAAAGTGAATAATGAAGTCAAATTAAAAGTTTTGAAATATTGAGAATAGAATGATACCGAACTGCTCGGGAATAGAATATATTTTACCTTATTGAAATACTACAGGCAATTATTAAGCCTTCAATGAATAAATAAAATGTCCCTGGATGCTCAGTTTTAAATTTTCACGAGATACATTCCCCTGCATTGCATAATATCGAATTTAGCAGGATTCAGAACTCCCAAGTGACCTCCGATTTAGCATTTTATTGATAACACTCAATAAAGATAGCTACCCTCCTTTTATCAGTGAATTTGATGTAATTATTGATAGAGGATTGGGTATATTGACAACACCTCTTTTATCAGACCCTGAATTTGCAATTTTCATTATTTGTTATGGTTCTGCTGTTTGCTACCCTTGTTCTATGAAACCTTGTATTTGATTAAATATTGATAGCATGTCTAGTGTTGTGGCAACCCATCTTTTATTATTTGAGTATGGTATCGACCCAACAATGGAACAGAACAGTGCACTATCATGACATCTGTGACTCACAGTACTGAGCATATTGATCGTATTTTTGTAAATGTGACGTAGTAGTGGTAGCATGAGGGGTTGAGAAGGGCCAAAGGACGTCGAAAAAGGGTTTAGCCCTTTGACAACAGCTCGAAGGGCTGGATTGGCCAGTCGAAAGTGATGTGTTTTTGCAATAGCTTTGCATGATGTGTTGGGCTGTTGGGGAGCCCTCAGCCCTCAGCCCTACAGTCACAGCTGGCTCCCAAACATACACTGACTATACTATACATAGCACACTGACTCCAATTAGCAAGCGCCTTTCCAATAATTGAGAAACATCTCACTCTTCAACGAGTCTGATTTTTAAACTTAGGCGCCTTGTATTGTTGAAACGGAAGTTGAAAAATATGCTTTGAATTTGTATAGCTGCTTTTTGAAGCGCAACAAAAGCGTAGGTCTACTTCTATATAGTAATATATACAGGAAAAAGAGATTTCTTTTCGTTGGGAGGAACGTAGAGAGCTAGTGTGTTGTTGTTTTTTTTGTTTCGGATGTGAATTTTATCTCACTGACAAATAATTGTTGTATCCAGTACGCCTATTATTTTTTAAAGTTCAACGTCTGCACTGTCCTACAATGTATATTATTTTATTTATTTATTTATTTTATTTATTCAATCATTCAGAATTATACAACTTACAGAAAAGTACCACAGGCTAACTTATGCCCAAAACGGTTCCAATTCTAATTTATACAACAGTCCAAATGTAGCTATAGGTTATGTGTCACTTCAAAATTATTCAATTACACACTCAATTTACAATCCATACACAGATATTTTCAACTACAGATCGTTTTTGTAGACTCAATAACATACTACTTACTACTAAGGTTTCTGCTTAGGTGGAAACTTTTTTGATATTCACGTCATAGTTCTTCATTAATTTAACAAGATCCAGCGGTATTCAGAAGTTCGGTACAGAAAAGTTCAATTCAGTGAATAATTATAATACAATTCTATCAACATTCAATTCTCAGTAGAGTGTGATATTGTCCAATAATTTCTTCGAGGTTGGATGGAATTGAACTTAAGTTATTTGTGAGAATAATAAAATTCTGGACATTACTTATGTTATAAGGGTCCCATACACTAGGGAATTTGAATCAGTGAACTTGGGTAGGATTTGTCCCACACACTGTATTTGGGAGAGCGAAGAACCGTTCGTTACTTTAGTGTCTTTCTGGGTCTAGAGATGAGAGTTTTAAAGTTTGCAGCTGCTGTGAGAAAAACATATATTGAATATATATAGATGGAATATATCGCCCTGGCGGTCGAACCGAACAAAGTTTTTAATCCATATTGAAGACCAAGTTCGTCACGAATATGGTTTGCGGTTCGCCAATTTTCCACATACACTGAAGAACCAAGTGACCAAGTTCGCCGATCCAAGTTCGCTAGTGTATGGGGCCCTATAGAGAAACTATAATATTACACTAGAATAGTTCTTCTATGCTTATATAACAGACTTATTATATTATACTATTACACAACAATGTCAATTTTGATGGGGAAAGTATGATAGAGTAATTTTTTTCAAATCATTTTAGAGGACCTATTTAATTATTTTCCTCCTCATCTACGATATTCCCGTCAAAAAAGGTAGAAAAAATTTCACTGCAAGGAACCCACAACATCCAGTAATATTGAACTTTTTTCGCTTGCAATGAATTAGGTATGTTTATTCAAGTAGCTTTGCAAGTAGTAAAGTTGTTGTTGCACAATACTTTTTTTTGAGTAGACTAGAATTAATATGCAGTTCTGCAGTAGATATGATTGACAAGCAGGTGGACTACCAACTTCAAGGCTGCTTCAAGTCAGATATGGCGTGCTATGAAAATGAATGCAATAATTGAAATAGTTTTCATTCTGCAGTTAGTTGGTTTCACAAATAATATCAGCTGAATTTTTACACGATACCACCGGATATGCCGTGAGATGTGGGTGGTTAAACATGGAACAAAAATATTTTGAAGTTAATTATAGCTCTCATTGCATTGATATTGATAACGTGCGCCAAAAGTTCATGGAATTGGTGCGAGGGTGCCATCAATTGAATGCTATACTCCCACGTTCCACTGTTATTCCCTTCTCATTGAGAATTCCAAATAATTACTATGATAGATGCCTCATTAAGTTAACGCTCTGTTTTCCCTCTCAACTTTGATATTTCAACTTTTTCTACTGCTTGGAAAGCTTGAAATTGGACATTCCTAGTATATATTCCTAGAGTATTTTATGAAGCAATTAATTCTGAATTACTTATTACTATACTTGACTCATAGAATTTGGAATTTTATTATTGGACACATTCTTAGTTATACAGTAATCAAATAATGGGGATTTATTCAGTTTATTCTAGACTATCTGGGATTCTTATAGTACAGCTAATTATTATAAATTTGTAGCTATTCCTAAAATTCGGTTACAGTGAATTATGATGTATATTGCAACATGACCGAATTTATATCTTAAAATCCAATCACTTTATGATTTCTAACATAAATATGATTAATCTAACATGAGAATATGATTACGAATATGACAATTCAATGTTCAATCTAATAGTTATTTATGTAATACACAATACGTTAAGTTGTAACTACAATGGATAATAGAAATAAATAATTTACTTCTCGAGAGTAAGAAGTTATGTGGTCTTATTATTTCAGAATGTATTATAACAGTATTGATTAAATTATTCTATATTCAGAATGTAATATAAGTGGTAGCTTTCAAGAACATTGAATTTCTCTTTCTGAGGATAATCATTCGATGCTTCCAGTAATTGAATTCAAAAGAGGATGAATTCACACAATAATTATTCAAGTACTATATTTGTTAAGTAACTTGAAGGACGTAAATCAAAGTATCATAATTCTCGTAGAAATTATCGCTTGATCTATGTTTCCATCTAAAGCATCGAAACATAAATCATAACCAAAAACAACAAATGAAAATGGGCATTGATTCTATGGATGAGTGAGAAAACAATCAGAATTTTTTGTACATACAAATAGCGATTATCGTTTAGATTTGCTTGAAAAGTGTATTCGTGCGGTTGTGCTCTGAATATAGATAGAATAGGGGTTTAACACGAATGAGTTTTTACATCTTTTTTCGATAACAACCACAGTAGCAGTTTTTGTTTGTATCTGTTTTGTTTGTAGTGATCTCATAGTGGTGATAGAGATACGGGAGGTTCACAACCCCTCAATGCGTGTTAGTGGCGCATAAATTGACTTGCACTTGCACTGCTGGGTTTTGGGGTTTCAGCCACTGTAGATGGTGCACGTGCTTCTCATTGTAATTGGTACTGAGTGGGGCTAATGACAAGTGCTTTTTGGATATTTTCAACTAAAACAATTCATGTATTTTTATTACATTTCACCGACTATATGGAATCTCTATGGTATTGTAAAGAATGTTTAAAAAAGTGCCACCACATTTACCATCTCCAAAAGCAGAAACAAACAATAATTGACATTATAATAACGATTTTTCCTTGTTCTCTTAATAAGTCATCTAGTGAAATAAGTGATTTTCCCGTTTTAAATTTTATTTTACTTTTGACAATGTATTTTCAATCATAGAAGATTGTTTGAAATTCAATTGCTATGTTAGAATCTGCTGGCACTCAAATTTCGAAAAATGTGGGTTATCTGAATAGGCTATTTTGTTGAGTGATATTTTTTAATCATAAGGTGCTTATTCATCTCCATAGTTTAGTTGTTTTTAAGATTCACCAGCTAGAAGCAGCTATATATTCCACAAATGATTTATTTTGGAAAATCAAGGTTTCCAGAAAGTATTACCAAAGATCACTTTATTTCTAAATTCCTGCTATTTACAAGTTCTGGCGCAATTACAAAATGTCTACTGGTTCCGTAGGATAGATCAATCTATCGATTTGAAATAGATTTCAAACATTTTCATCATTATGTTGATTTATTCACGGAATATGATAAGTTTTTTAGAAGACGGACAATACATATAAATGATGTTATTGTCTTCTTCAAAAAATATGCTGCCTCTAACTTTATAAAGTTTACAAAATAATTATAATAGAAGACTTGGTCATATCATAGAAAGACACAGATTGGATCTTTTGAGAAAAAAAATTGTCAAGCTACCAACAAACTTGCAAGCATCAGAAGATTCTAAAATCTCTGCAGAGAATTTGAAGCAATATCTGGTACACTGGTATCTTTATTCTTTGCAAGCGTTTTAACGACCGGTAATTTCAACTTATAACTTACTTAGGTAGCAACTTTTCATTTCTTCAGTCTGTTGTTAGAAATAGTATAGCCTAACGCTATGTATTATTTAAACATTGACACTATTCAAATGTATTTGTATATATTTTGATGAATCAACAATATTAATTCTATTTCAAGACAAAATGAGGGATCACGAGAAGGGAATTCACATGATTATGTGAGAAGTGTGTAAGTGCAGTTTAAGTGATAAGCTTCCATTACAATTGCCAAGTGCTTGGTACAAGTAGAAACCGCTCATTGCAATTTGAAAGTACTAATCACAAGTGCGGGGTGCAGTTGACCCGGGTCAATTTTGTGTGTGTCGGTTATTGGGTATTGGGTTGCGTTACATGTAGGACAGGTCTCTACTCTGCGGTTGCGGCCGGCCGGCCTACACTGCGTTCGTTGTCAAAGCGCACTTTTGGCAATAATGAATGTTTATTGACCTGGGTTCGACTCTCGTCCCAACCTGCAGCTTTTGCTATATTGAACCGTATGAGCTTGTTTCGCTACAGCCAGCATAAACACCCATGAATGCTGTAGACCGGTCAATTATACCTGCTAAACATCAATTGAACTAAATTCGTATTTACAGGTTTTGTGTTCCGAACTCGATTTGTATGGATAATTTCAAACTAAGAACGCTTATTAGATAGTAGTGATGTTAAATTGTGATCGTTTATCTGTCGTTTAGTTCAGTTAATAATTACTTTCTATGAAATCTTTAGAGTTATTCACAAGTGTGAATTTGATTTAGCAATTTATGACCTAGCACATGTCATGTTTGGTTGAATGTGAGTTATTCATGATCATGTGTATAGTTAATCATCTTTTAATATTGCTACATATCTTTCCTTATCTTTTCCTTATCCTTATCTTATCTTTATATAGCGTATTCTGATATGTGATAACGTGTTAATTGGGAACCACATGATTAAAAAAAACACATTTCACAGTGTTGTAAACTCAATTTCCTATGTGTTCTATAAACTTGATAGTTTCATCGAATTATTAAAAATAACGTACCTATCAAAGAAATAATTGCATGGGGTTTGACCTCCCGATTGAACTAGCATGTTTGTAGACGTTTCCTGAAGTTACACATTGCATCTCCTACACTTAACATTGCTCAAGGAAAGCTTGATTTTGGAAAATGAGCTGTAACCAGTATTATGAGTGAGATTTTAATTGAACTTTAAAAAAACAGAAATTGAAAACCTTCCAATTAGTTCTTATGACGTGAATCATATTAATACACTGTACTTCGAATTTTCCAATGCCATCTTCAAATTCTACAAATAATTGAAAATCATTTGTCCATATTTAATAGAATATAACCAAGCATTAAACTCTAATAGTGAGTTGCAGTAAAGGTAATCAATATTGGATCCAATTGATCCTATCTATCAATGATGGCTATCGGATTTCAAACGTTGCATTTTCAACTTTCGTAAATCTTTGACGGTTCTTGCTTGCTATGCAACACAGTCCTAGAAACTTCTCCGATAGCGCCAACGATTGTAAAGTTGCTAATATACTATCAAACTCCTCTCAACTATTTTTGTGGATGATTATATTCTTCTCTGTGACCTCATTCCATCTGATTTCTGTGCCTGAGTGTATGTTGATGCAATAATTTGAATGGAACCAAAATTCGTGTCGTTGGTTCCAGATAGGATTTAGATGAAATCTTGTGAATGAAACTAATGCCATTTGACATTGTGCCGAGTAGTGTGGTATGATGCAATATCACAAGAACGGGACTGGGGGAGTAATTAATGAGTTCCAGATGTTGGTGACTGGGACCAGGGAGTTTGGAGAGCGACGCAAGATGGAAATCAAGCAAAGTAGCTGTTGAGACAACTGTTTCATTCACTACTTCACTAGAACTACTTAACCAACATATATAGAACTCTCGAGATAAACTGTATATATTTCTTAGTTTTATACTATTCTTCTACTGTTCTGCCCTGTAACACTAAAATACTCTTTAGAGCTCTATCTCAACATATCACTTCATAGAACTACTAGGAATTCTCTTTTCACTAACATGTAATGCTATTCCTAAAAGACTATAACACTATTATTAGAATCAATGAGGAATAGAATAAAATATTTATTATTTTTTATTTTTAGAACACTCTGGAAACTGGAATAGTATAAAACACTACATAGAACTCAATTTAACGATCTCATCAATATTGCATTAATGATACTGTGCTGAACCACAGTACAGTAAATCAATGAAATACTTTTGTCTCATGTTGTTTTAGGATGCAAACCGTAGTTGTTTAGTTGTAAACCAACATAACATGAGCATTTCCCATGAATGACATTATTTCTGTCTGTTCCAATTTAAATTATGTTTTTAAAACGTTTATTAGTGTTATAATATTATTGTTCTGAGTTTTGAATAGTTGATTTTCTCCATGGGTTAAGGAAAACTAAAATAAACATGATTTTCTCCATGGATTAAGGAAAAATAAAAAATGAAATACTTGAAAATAAAATGTCTTCACAACACACTGTAAAGAACCAATAAATTTTTATTTGTATAATTTTATACTACTTGTTAACTGAACTTGAGATCTACTTGTCTGCTAATCGAAACTTGTTCCTCGTTATTAGATGAGTTCTTGTGACCAATTCAAATATTCTATTTCTAAAAGGATACCTATAACAATGCGAATTCAACTACCGTACTTGGTAGAGTATTAGAAAAATGCCAGATAGTTTCTTAGAAACACTATCAATTTTGCACGTGATCCAATCACGTTACATGAGCAAATTGCCGCCAGTCTAGATCTAGTTGGATATTAGTACAATGAACACTCACAGTCCATTGAAGGCATTATGTCCCTATCAAAAGCAATTGCTCCAATCCTAAATTACAAGGATATGATAGGCTATATCATGATATAGTAAGAGCTCTATATGCAAATATGACCATAACATGATGCTGGATGTCTAGCATAAATGTATCTATTCATTCTAATTGTATTCGTTCTAATTATCATTTTATTCAGTCACTTGGTGTTGAGTTTACCTGTGAGTAGGCGTATAATATAGAATAAAACAACATGAATTGAGTTTTATCTAGCTCAACAGAGAATTCCTTATTATGATGTGTTCGTTCGCTCTAGATGTCCAGTCCAATATCAATACTTAATACTTAATGTATCAATATTAATATAATATTGGTTAGTATTATCGCCTCAGCGCTTGTGATATTAAGCTGCGTACACATACTCGTGCTTCCAACCCGCACCGAGCACGCTCCTCCCTCGTACCGCCCACGTACCACCATCGCACAGCAATCGCTCCGCCTCCGCTCTCTACTCGCACCGATCATGAACGTTACGGAAGATGGTAGATCTTGGAGCGGAACGAAAGTCTGTACGCACCTTTAGACATCATCAGGTTCGCCTTTTTACCTGAACAGTATTACCACGACCATAAATTATTAGATATAACTAAGGTGACCATCAGTAAATATATTTCTCTGTAGAAGAAATCATGAACAAAAAATATCTTGACTGGAATTCAAATATTCATTTCTCTGTTTCTTTGTTGACATGATCGTGCAAATAAATTCTAATTATTAGTTCAAAGGTTATACTTACAGAGTGAGTCATATGTAGGGGAACCCTTCAATTATTCGGAGACTGTTGTAAATATAAGTAATACTGTAACTTATTGGTCAAATTCTCCAAGGCGAATAGAGAATACCCCTTTCTCTATTCGCCTTGCAAATACTCTACCTTTTGACGTACAACTGAATTTCTACCCCTCATAATGGGGTGACTTAGCGGTTGTAACTCAAATATTTTAAATTTAAAAACCTATTGTTTGGTACATCATTTTTAAGGCCTTTTTAAATCAAGAAAGATGGCATCGATAAAAATGTTCTATGATAATTGTATCCAAAATGGCGGCTGATTGCAGTTTTAGTTTTTAAAGAAATGAGGGGTTGTAACTAAAATATGTTGAATGTAAATACCCATTGTGTAGATACACCATTTTATAGGACTTTCCAAAACGAGAAAGATGACATCAATAAAAATGTTCTTTGTTACTTTTATCCGAAATGGCGGCTGATCAATTATTTCTTCAAAAACTAAAACTTCAACCTACTGCCATTTTTTATAAAAGTATGATAGAAAATTTCCATTGATGTCATCTTTCTTGTTTTAGATAGGCCTTTAAAATCATGTACTTCAAAATGAGTGTTTATATTCAAAATATTTGAGTTACAACCCCTCATTTCGTTAAAAACTAAAACTTCAATCAGCCGCCATTTTGGATACAATTATCATAGAACATTTTTATTGATGTCATCTTTCTCGTTTTGGAAAGTCCTATAAAATGATGTATCACACAATGGGTATTTACGTTCAAAATATTTGAGTTAGAACCCCTCATTTCTTTAAAACCTAAAACTTCAATCAGCCAAGGCGCAAGGAGCAAAGGCGTTTGATACAGTATCTCATGGCATCTTTCTGAAAAAGCTTCAGGTTATGGGTGTAAGAGGTGTTGTCTTAAAATGGTTCAAGTCATATCTGGAAAATCGTAGGCAGAGAGTCAGGATTGGGAGAAACCTGAGTGCAGGAGTTGGCCTTCCAGTTAGCTTCGGAGTACCACAAGGAACCGTTCTTGGACCAATACTCCACCTCATCTTTGGCAACGAGCTGTGCTCTATGGATGTCGGTGGCAAGATTATCGCATTCGCCGATGACACAGCAGTATTATTCCGGGGAACCAGCTGGGATGACGTCTTCAGGTCAGCTGAACTTGGAATGGGAAAAGTTCTGGCTCTTCAATAACATTCTGACGATTAATGCCTCAAAAAAAAAATCTATTGCTTTCTCACTAACAGATTCCAAGAAGCCTTCTAAGCAGACAATCAAACCACATCATTGCAGTAGATATAAATTGGGGAGTCTGGGACAACATGTGCCAGACTTCTCCTCCTAACCTAACCTAACCTAACAAACCTAACCTAACCAAGGTCAAAGTCAAAGTCAAGGACAAGGTCAAGCTCAAGGTTAAATATATATATATATATATTATATATATATATATATATATAAAATATTTTTTAATGAAAAAAATAAATGAAAAAAATTTAAAAAATATTTTTTTTTTAAATTATAGCTTTTAATAATAATTCAAAAAAAAGAAAACTTGAGAATGAAAAATCAAAGATAAATAAAAATAAATCAGAAGGCCTCCCACTCACTCTGGAGTGTATATATAGTGTTCACAACAGTGGGGGATCATCAGTGTTCAGTTAAGAGCTATAGAAGACACATCTCCCACGTTCAGTTCTAGGACCCAGCATTCAATTCTAGGACCCAGCGTTTCAGCACATTGCAGCACAGCCACACACTTCTCTTTGTGAAGAAGTATCCTAGGACACAATGCCACCATTTTGATCCTCAATAAAATAGCATATACTCAATGAATTACTAATTTTCATTCCTCAAATCCTCTATACCCATTTAGTAATGTAAGAAGAAGTGATCATTCTATAGAATATACAAGGAGCTTGAACATCCAAACAGTAATGAGATATCCTCTGCAGTATAATGGGTTGCATGTATACTTTCAAGAGTCTCAGATATGAACCCTAGAATGTGAACAAATCATTGTATCACAAGGGATATATTTCCCTAGTAATATTTCCCAGAACAGCATCCAATAGTATTCATTCAGTGTTCAGTCACTGTTCAGTCAGTGTTCAGTCAGTGTTCAGTCACTGTTCAGTCAGTGTTCAGTCACTGTTCAGTCAGTGTTCAGTCACTGTTCAGTCAGTGTTCAGTCACTGTTCAGTCTCTGTTCAGTCAGTGTTCAGTCAGTGTTCAGTCACTGTTCAGTCAGTGTTCAGTCTCTGTTCAGTCAGTGTTCACTTACAGCTCACTAGAAGCTGCAATGAGCTTGGATATAGTTGTTAAAGTATACATAATAAACAACAAGTAAGATATCTATCGTGGTGTAGTGGTTAACGCTTCAGCATATCATTTTAGAGTCCTGGGTTCAAATCTCTATTGTGTCATAAAGTAAAATTGTGACGAGAAAATAATAAATAATATTATTGAAAGATGCTCGGCTATCAGCAAAGCTAGCCGACAGCAGAGATAAGGAAGGTACCGATGGCGCACCATCTTCCGCACATCAAGACGATTTCCACCGCCTCTGGCGGCGGCACAACACCATCCCCTCCACTTTGGGGGAGTATTTAAAGGCCGGACGAGCCCCAGACCACAGCATTCTGCTCACAACCTTCCTGCTCCTTGTACAGCGGCCCGTTGGCTGCCGTACGTCCCCAACCTCCTGTCCTTGTACAGCGGCCCGTTGGCTACCGTACGTCCCTAACCTTCCATCTCCCTAGGGCACAGCGGACCGTTGTCTGCCGTCCCTGTCCTCCCATCTCCCTAGGGCACAGCGGACCGTTGTCTGCCGTCCCTGTCCTCCCATTTCCTCAGGGCACAGCGGACCGTTGTCTGCTGTCCCTGACCTTCCATCTCCCTAGGGCACAGCGGACCGTTGTCTGCCGTCCCTGTCCTCCCATCACCCTAGGGCACAGCGGACCGTTGTCTGCCGTCCCTGTCCTCCCATTTCCCCAGGGCACAGCGGACCGTTGTCTGCCGTCCCTGTCTTTACATCTCCTTAGGGCACAGCGGACCGTTGTCTGCCGTCCCTGTCCTCCCATCACCCTAGGGCACAGCGGACCGTTGTCTGCCGTCCCTGTCCTCCCATTTCCCCAGGGCACAGCGGACCGTTGTCTGCCGTCCCTGTCTTTCCATCTCCTTAGGGCACAGCGGACCGTTGTCTGCCATCCCTGTCCTTCCATTTCCCCAGGGCACAGCGGACTGTTGTCTGCCGTCCCTGTCCTTCCATTTCCCCAGGGCACAGCGGACCGTTGTCTGCCGTCCCTATCCTCCCATTTCCCCAGGGCACAGCGGACCGTTGTCTGCCGTCCCTGTCCTTCCATTCCCCCAGGGCACAGTGGACCGTTGTCTTCCGTCCCTGTCCTTCCATTTCCCCAGGGCACAGCGGACCGTTGTCTGCCGTCCCTATCCTTCCATTTCCCCAGGGCACAGCGGACCGTTGTCTGCCGTCCCTATTCTTCCATCTCCCCAGGGCACAGCGGACCGTTGTCTGCTGTCCCTATCCTGTCTATTCTTCCTCTTCCTACTTCACTGGAGCGGAAACCGAGGCCGTAAGGCCAATACAAAATTACATCAAAGTGGTGTCATCAGAGAAGAGAGCAACCTTCACGCCGTCAGAAGCACCAGGAGGTGCTGTCCACACCAGCTGAAGCACAAAGAAGAAAGAAGAGGAACTTCGACTTGCCTCCTTTCCCCGCCCACATTACGACTGAGCGAAGTCATCCAGGAGCAACACCTGGGTATCAATCACCCACCTCTGAAGCTACTCAGGGTGTACATGATAATTGTATATAGGTAGGTTAAGGGAATGTGGGTAGGTAGAGGGAAGGTGTAATTGTTTGTAAACTGTTACACCACAATAGATATCTTTTGTTGAAATAACTTTTTTCAATAAAACAACTATGAATCAACAGGAAAGTTTTCATGTTTCAACTGGTCTATATGACATCATAATGTACTTATAGCCAAGTGATAAGGAAGTTGTTGAATAATAACAAAAATGTGCAAGTTTATAGTATTTATTAACAAATCTCAATTATTGAAAAAAATATACAAATGAAACAGCTCCTCTCCTCTTGTATAATCATCAATCCTATGATACCTCTCAGCTAACGGCTCCTCATGCTCACGAACTTTGCATGGTCCATCAGGTACATCACAAGAAAGATCATCATCATCTTCGTCATAGAATTTGTAAGGTGTGCACATAATTCTGGAAGCAACTGCCTTGTAAATGATTATTTCAAAAGCTGGATCACCTGACTCTCCATCCTCAATCCTGAATCTCTTAACCCGATCAGTGCCATCAACCAGTGAAAAGCCCGCTAATATGATCTTCTCCTTGCCCAATCCTAGCAGAGTCAATTCTTGTAGACCGCATTTGAATTCACACCAATAGCATTCTTGTGTATCAAAAAAGTTCAGTACAATTTTCACATCCTTGTTCTTCCAGTCAGGCATCTGTTAGAGATCCACAATGGTGACCATGCTGTGTCCAAGCTTCAACAATGTCTTCAACAACACTTGTGTGTCATCAAACAGCACACTAAACTTGATCAGAAGTCCAGGTGGGCAATGCTGCATTATAACTTTGTTGATTCCATCCTTGATATTCTTCATAGTGTGGGTGAAGACATCGGTCAGGAACTGATGCACACATCCATTGCTTTCAGCTGTATTTTCCAATGGATTGTGAATATCACCTCTTCTATAGAGAATGCTGTCCATGCTTACTGCATTGACAACTGCCTGTCGTTTATCCCGAAGTCTGGAGAAAGCACAAATGTAAGACTCATTATCTGGACATGATTCCAAATGTCCTGCATCGTTGAAAAAGTCTGTCAATAAGATAATACCATGATTATGTAGTTCCTCCTCAAGCTCAATCACTGCATCCCGCAGACATAGCTCACTGTTTGACAACATGTTGCAGTAGACTGAATACCTCTCAGTGCTGACAAGCCTTCTTATACCAAACAGAGAAAAGTGGTGGTGGAGATAACTTTTCCTGTTTCAACAGGTCTATGATGATATCACCCCATCATGACTCACTTCTCAATTCCTTTTTATCATAAATAATGTAGAAAGAAGTATCTTATTCTATATAATTTGAGTATTCAAATATAAATCTTGTATGGTGTAGTGGTTAGCATGACAGCTTTCCAAGTCAGAGGTTCCAGGTTCGAATCCAAAGCAGTAAAGGTAAGTATTAAAGGTCAGTATCAACAGAACCAGAGGATATATATTTTTTGTATGTAGAAGTCTGAACACTCAACTATACTTATCACTAGTGGGTAGAGAAGAGAAAACAATTATTTTATCTTCCCATATGCATTTATTTTCCATTATAAAACAGAATATATATATATATTAGTCATTGAAAATCCTCTTCTATATTTTGTGGTTTCCTGATAGACCTCTGCCGACCTTTCCTCTCGTTCTGAAATGCTGCATACTCCATCAGTTTGTACAGTATCCCGAAAAGCAGCACTGTAGAGCATATTAGTAGAGCAGGGTCTCCTGAACAGCCCTCAGTAACTCTAAATCTCTTCACACGTCCATCATATCTGCAGTATGAGAATCCTGCAAAGGTTACCTTCCTATTGTTGCTGATAAGAGTTAGACTCTTGTCACCACATTCAAATTCACACCAATACTTTCGGGATGAACGATCATCAAAGATCAATTCAATTTTGACATCCTCATTTTGCCAATTATAGACTTTATCCAAATTTACAACAGCTACTTCACTATACTTGAGACTGTAGATAGTATCTGGTTGTTGACCGGCTCCTTTGACCGACCATCTTAGTCCATGTTTAGCATGATCTAGACAATTGTTGTCAAGCACTGCACTAGCTTTCAACAGCATATCTGGGTTAGGGTGGCTTGAAAAAGTAGTGATGAGTTGTTACATGATGATTATCATCACGTTCCAGTACTGCCATCTCTTTCACAATGAAATCATGGCCCAGTCCCTCAAATCCTTGGAAGTTTATCAGGTAGAGTGGTAGTGGACCGAAAATGTTGCTAGCTCTTCTCGGTGTAAATGTTGCAAAGTTGTTGTCTACAGCATTGCTACAGTTGTTGTCTCCACTACAGTCCTCAAATACCATGCCATCATCATCATCAGAAGCAGTATGTAGATTGGTAGTACTTGTAGAAACATCCTTCATCAAGATGTGGTAGCAAGAAAATATGTGTTAACTGTGCAAAAAAAGATATATAAACAGAAAGGACAGTGAAAAAACATGACAAAAAGGTAACTCTATGTTTTTATTTTTATGTTTTGGTTGTAAATACATCATTATTGCATTCAAAATGTTTTTTATTCCTGAATTGTGAAAAAGTACATAAACCAGTCTCTGAGACTGCATCTTTCTATTAATGTTATGAAATTCATCTTTTGGTCAGCATGTTAAAAGCTATTTATTTTTTTCCAATTTTTAAACTTTTTTTTTAGATTCTATTATTATTTTTTTATTTTTTATATGTATATATTTTTTCCTTTTTTTTACCTTGACCTTGTTCTTGACCTTGTCCTTGACCTTGTCCTTGACCTTGTCCTTGACTTTGACCTTGACCTTGGTTAGGTTAGGTTTGTTAGGTTAGGTTAGGTTTGTTAGGTTAGGTTAGGTTTGTTAGGTTAGGTTAGGTTTGTTAGATTGGTTAGGTTAGGTTAGGTTAGGTGGAGAAGTCTGGCACATGTTGTCCCAGACTCCCCAATTTATATCTACTCATTGCAAATTGGATAGTATGAATTGTAATTGTCCTTCAATAGAGCGCACAAACAATATAAAATATTTAGAAGTCATAATAGATTAATTACTTTGCTGGGATAAACACATTTTACATCAAACAGCTAAAATCAGAAAATTAATTTACAAATTCATCCAACTCAGGCAGCTACTATCAATAGACATGATGAAAAATGTTTATTATGCAATAGTCGAGTCCATAGCAAGATATGACATTTTGGCCTGGGGAGCTACAAATTTCTGCCACATCGATCCTATCTTCAAGGTTCAGAAGCTTATTTTGAGCATAATAGCACGCAAACATCCACTCTTCTCTTCAGTACTACTATACTCGGAGCTCAGCATCCTCAGCATCAGACAGATTTACATTCACAGACTTCTAACATTCACCAGAAAGAACCCACTACTCTTCATCAATTTGAATCACCCGCAAGAAACACGCAGAAGGGACATGGACTTGGCAATTCCCAGGATGACAACATCAGCTGCTCAGAGGTCAGCCACATATTTAGGACCAAAAATTTTCAATAAACTGCCATAGCTATTAAAGAAACAGTTCCAATCAATTCATTCAAATTGAAAACAAAAAACTGACTCCTGTCCAATAGAATCAATCATGGAGAACAATTAGTTCTATGAAAATTTTAGTTTTCCATACTGTTTCATTATCATTTTCTTCATTATAATGATTTTTTCTCATGAGTATTATAAATGTTTTTTATGTTAAATTTTTTTAAATTTCTACATCTTAGGTTATCAATTTTCTTTTTAAAATTTGTGTATAGCAATGTGGTTTTTATGAACTTCTAATGACTCACAAAATGTATCTTTATTAGAATTTTTAACTTTTGGCATAAAATCTTAAACAATAGCAAAATGAGTGGCATCCCGACACATATTTATATATAGTGGGGGCCACATTTTCTTAGATCAGCAAGTAATCAACTAATTGAATTAATACTTTGTAAATAATAATTGTACCTTATATGCTTTTTGTAATCATGTCTATAATTTGAATAAACTCCTCTGGTCGTGTTGTACCCTCGACCAGAGACATTATTATTATTATTATTATTACTACTACTACTATTATTATTAACAAGTACGCCAACAAGAGATGCAGGCATAAATAGTTTTTTTTCTTTTTTTTAATATAATGTAAAACTTGAGTCAAACCTTCTTTAGAAGGTTTTGGAGAATTTATAATTCGTCTGGTTTATAATATTTGAAATGTTCTACTGAAAGGGAATCTTCTTATCTTTTGTCATTCTTGCTTTTTTATTATTCTTCATTTCTTTGTTTGTAAGATTTCTTTTTTTAAGTGTATTTTTCATTTTTGTTTGTTATATTTTCTATAATAAACTCCCTTCTTCTGGGGGTACCAGGACGAAGGAAAAAGGAAAGGAAAGGAAAGGATTATTATTATTATTATTTACAACCCCTAAGTCACTCCCTTATGAGAGGTTGAAATTCAGTTGTACGTTAAAAGATAGAGTATTTGACCAATAACTTATCTTTAAAGTTACATTATTATATCCACAAAATTCTCCAATTTATTGAAATAAATATGACTCACTCTATATAATGTTATGCGTGGAATACAGTTATACATACAGTATTACATACAATTCGATAGTTTATAAAATACAGTTATTACAGTTTATAAATACAACTTGATTATCATATTTTGTGAGAGTTGATTGACTAACTCATTTTCAATATACCGTGAACCCTATGAATGAATTATTATTTAATACGGATATCCGCCACAAAATCAACTTTACATCAAAAATCAACAGAGAAAGTCATGAATAGTCCAAATATTGAGATTATACTGCTGAAAGTTAAGTTGTGATAAAACTACAGTTCATAAAATTCAGTTCAAATTTGTAGAATTTGATTCTCTATCAAGTGCAGACTGAAAATTCCATAGTGTTTATAATACGTAATGCATATTATATTTCACTTGATAGTTTTTTTGTTTGGTTTGTTGGATTTCTTCGTTCATATATTTGATGTTTCACTCTATTAGTATACGAGTAGACTATATTCCAGCAGTGAAACATCGAATAAATCAACAAAGAAATCCAAAAAACTCAACAAAAACCATCAAGTTTGACAAACAATACCACTAATTTGTCAAAGGCTTTGTCTGGCCTTTCCCCCACCATCGACCCTCAATGTACTTGTCGCCAGACTTGCACAACTTTCTTTGTAATGAAACTCGTGCCAAGAATACGGCCACAGCCGAATTATCCATCAGGCTGCAATCGGAACAGAGGGAGAAGAAGAGAGCAAAGAACAGAAACGAGCGAGAGGGAGAAGAGATATAGATAAATTGAATTTGAACATACCAAACTCCTTCATCGTATTATAGTTCCGACCCCATTATTTCCCCCATCATGAGGGCGGAGAAAAAGTACTTCTCAAAAAGTTCACAACGGTTCATCTCAAATTTTTCTCCTCTATTATTTCCGTTTGACATTATTATGTGTGTTTGCCAACTCGTTATACTTCTCTATCTTCGCTGATTGCATGAGATCCCACTCTCCACGTAAAATGCTTCCCTTGACAATATCTTGGCGTACTTGTTAACCTATTCCTGAGATCTGATTCCCCCCACCAAGCCAACTCACAAGAGCATTCTGCTAGAGCTTGAAACTTTCCTGATTCGAAGTTTTTTCGCCAGCTCGTTTTCGTTCTTAATACGGTGATTCGAATTCCACAGCGCTCTACGCCTTTATTACGTCTGTTTGTCTTTGCCTCTTCACCGGACACTCTCAACTTGTTTGAACATCGTTTATCAGCCTTATTTATAGAAGTTAATCTACCTGCTAACCTTTTTTGCAAACAGAGTCACTTTGCTATATTATGCAGGACAATTTTTTCTCAATGAGAAAGTTTGTACAGGCAGGAAGCTAAGAACCGGAAATTCGTAAAGCTTCTCAAAGCGATGACTCGTTGAAATCAATTCAAGAGTACATTTCGAGATGGTTCTATTGAATAAAATGCTGGAGCATGGAAGGTAATACACCTGATAGCCAGGGCCAGGTTTCCCTTCAAAAGTATGATTTTTTCATATTTATGAAGGGAGATTTTTGCACTATCAGCTACTTAGTCTCAAAATATGCAAAAAATACTCTGGAGTTAATTTGAAGATGAATCTATTGGATTACATATTGTAATAGAAAATAGAAGTGGATGAGGCTATGGTAATGAGGAATTTAAGAAGAGATGGTGAGTGGGAGGACAGACAAAGATGGAGGACTCGGCTGAAAGAAGGAAGATAGTTACTAGTAAAGTACTACTAAAGTACTGTAAAATCCTAATATATTATATATTAGAAAATAATATCCAAGGTATCTTCCAATCATCAATGATTTTTTCCCCTTTTTCCAGCAATCCTTCATTATTCTATTTATTCCATGAGCAAAATTAATAAAAACGGTGAAATCTATTCCCTGGGAAATAAACAATAGAGTGACATCAAATAACAGGATTCTATCAATTTCTTCCTCTTCCTCATTTTGGTTTGCCTAGCTACGACATTCATCTTTCAATATCATACATATAATAATCTACCCACACACATCATACATATCATGTATGGGTCATGTAAAAAGAATCGTTTGCAATAATACATGAATTAATTTGTTCAAATATTATGACAATACTGTAATGCATTCCTCACTCCATAGTATCATAAATCTTCATAATAAGTAGGCATAAAGCTCAAGACCAGGAACAGGAAACAAAACAAAGTGGATCGAAAATTATTGTCAACACTCCAATGTAGATACAGGTGGGTGGTAATCCCAGAAGAGATTCGAAAGGGGTGAAAAACGTATGCGAAACACAGTTGAGACCATGAATGCAAGATTATTATTATATTTGGTCGCAACGGTTTTACGTGAAAGTGGTGGGTAGGGTGCAGAAGATGAATGAATGAAGTTATGAATAATAATTTAAAAATATAACATCGGGTAGGAGCGAGGATTATTACCGGACGAGCGTGAAATGAATGAAAAGCAGGGAGAGTTTGGGTGAGATATTTTTGAAAAAGCGGTGACCGGTCCAATGGTGCGCGGTTTCTGACAGCAACGAATAAATTCGCGCGGATGAAATGGCAGCTCATAAATGGAGGCCGCGCACGCACGCACACACTCTGGATGCGACAGATACAGTTCACCACCTGCTGCCGCCGCTGCCGGAGTAATTTGTGGCTCACTCACACATGAGCACAGTTCGCTGGGCTTTCAGTATTTTGTAGGTACAAACGATGGGCACTTGCCAATTGCTCAGCTCTTTCCAGGATGTGCATGTAATGGGTGCGTCCCAATCGTCGAGAACGGGTTTCAGGTAATATTGGGTTGAGGTTGGGAGGAGACTGTGAGAAGGAGTAGGAGGACGAGGGGAGTTGAAGGATAATAAAAATAAGAAGAATTGATTGAATAAGAGGGGTGGTGGAGAAGGTGTAATCGGCGGATGTAGAAGGAAAAGAGAAGGAAGAAGAAGAAGAAGAAGAAGAAGAGATTGAAAAGGAGGAGGAGGAGGAGGTGGTGGCTGTGGTGGTGGATTAGGAGGGGGAGGCGGATGCGTAAGAAGTAAAGTAGTAGGAAAAGGGATGAATGAGAATTAGGTGTAGTATGAACGTGAGGAAGGTAATATTTGTAAGAAGAGTTGAAATAGACGTAGGACGTAAGGGAATGATTGAGGGATAGTACGATGAGTAGGATGTGGAGGAGTAGTAGTAGTGTTATTAGGATGAGAGGGAGAATGATTAGAAGGAAAAGTACGAAGAACAGAATGAGACGTTAGAGAAAGAGTAGCAGTATTGGTAAGAGGTAGAGTAATGAGAGAGTATAAAGAAGAGGATGAGGGAGTTGTGGGGGGAGGAGTGTGTGTGAGTGAATGAGAGCAGGAAAAGGAGGATGGGATGTGAAGGAGGGATAGTAGAAGGCAAAGGAGGAAGAGAGGGAGGAGGACTGTTGGAAGGATAGGAGAGTAAGTAATCCGAGTTGGAGAGATGTAATGGTAGTAGGTGTAGGAGGAGGAACTGTAGCAGGTGGAGGGCAAGGAGTATTTGGGGTAGAAGGAGGAGAGAAAGAGGTTTTACCTCGACGATTATGGAGATTCACTAGCCCACACATATGGAGTACTACTAATACTCACACACGGACTACAAATGCAGGGACACTAATAAAGACGGACCACCAGCTCTCACACGTTCACCTACAAATTACACGCACACCAATATGCCTACTCGAATATTCATACTACAAATTCTCTGTCATACTCACATATTATGAAAACACCCTGAGCCTCTCATACAAACATCTTGCACTATGATAATATAATTGTCTGCATTTTTGTTTGCAAAGGAAGTTGACGCTGGAACGGAGCCGGCACTCCTTTCACAGTCAACCCTATAAATTACATTCGATTTCGCAAAGATACTTGTTTCTTGCAGAGTGCTATTTCTCGAAGTTCGTTATTGCGTTACATGGAGAGACGCTAACACTCACGAACATGGCGCTCACCAATTCTCATTCACATTTAAATTTACAAGACTAAGTTTGCAAATGATTCTAAAATATCAATCATGAAATGAGTTAAACTCGAAAATACACTAGCACTTTCACAAACCAAACATATCAGACAATCATAGAACTCATAAACCCAAATTCGCAAGAAAGTACACTAATACTCAAACAATTGTGCGATCAATACTATTACATGTACAGACGTCAATAGTCAGTTCTAAATGGGGACAGGCTGTAACGTCACACATTCCAAGCTCTCTCATATTCACAAGTAAAGGCGAGGCACTGATACCAATACCACAGGCAAGCATAGTTGTATCTGTGCTGATACAAAGGGTACAACCCATACTAATGCATACTAATACTCTCATACATGGTCAGAAGCTCACACATCCTTAGCTTGCTTTACACACTTGCTATAATACATGGATAGATACATACACATACTTGAACTTATACTCATACATGAAACTACTTTTATACTCACGTACATAGACCGACAGTAACACTCATACATCAGAAGGCAACCAATCCTCACATGCTGAAATTTAGCAACGGTGTGAATCCAATTTTAACAGTAGACATGCCGAACCACCTTCCTTTGAAGGGCCGCCGCTGACGCTCAACAGAATGAACAAGTGCAGGTGGAGACATAAAAAAGACCATCAACATGTGTGAAACAACACAAACATATCAGCGGGACACATGTCATACGAGTAAATAAAAATCTGAAAGCAGACTCGGCTGCTCGACGACCTGTCAAGAGGATGTGAACTGTGATTGACACAGTCAACAGCTCCCTTTCTGAAAAGAGAGAGAATGAGAGAGTGAATGAGAGAATGTGTATGTTTGAAAAGAGGGAGAAATGTGTTTGAGCATACGATAACAAAAAGATAAAGGCTACCTGTTGTTTTTCCCCACAGGAAAAGAGAATAAGTAATTTGTCGGGATGAAAACAGTTGACTGAGGATTATGGAATCAAAAGGGCTGGAAAAAGATCATCGACATCTAGTGAAAAAATTACCAATGAATTCCTCGCCTTAAGCTTGGATTGTGTATGTCATGATGAGAAAAGCTATTGTGTGTTGTAATAACAACAATCACCAAGTTTGAATAGTCTCAATAGAGTATTGTCATAGATAAAGGATAAGCATAAGTTTATTATTTAAGCATAATTTATGCTTATAATTATGTTTCAATTTATAATTATTATATAATTATGTGTATTATTTAAGCATAAGTTTCTATATTTATTGTCTCTGGTATTGTCGAGTATGCATTGAATTTGAAAGTTTCTATTTATCTACACATCCTTAGTAATCTTTAATCCGGACATTTCCACAAAATTGATATGTAGGAATTCTCTAATGATTGCAATGTATTTTAGTAAAGTTCAAGTTGAAGGCTTTACGGCTTGACCAATATTGATTCAAGGTAGGAAACATATTGATAATCCGAATTAGATAATCTAACTGGTTATTGTGTACTTTTTTTTAACTTTTTCATTGAATAAATTATTAACACTCAATTTTTAAACTTGATAATCAACCGAAATCAAATAGGTTCTAGATCACTATACTTGTACATCAATAACTTATTTCTACAAAATCAATGAAACTTGTATTAAATTATTCAACAATGGCCCATCAATTGGGTTCAAATGTCACCCTAAAATTCACATCCGAGTCATTTCTATGTAATCAATCGAAACTATATTAAATTATTCATCCAAATAAATCCATACTGTGATAGATCGAGCTGATGGCTCAATCAATCAGTATGTAATAAAGTACAGGTGAATTAATAATTCAAACTTTCACGATTCGAGTGCAATAAAATTGTCAGTCCAGTAACCCACTAGGTACCAAACTCTGGCAATTTGAATCGGTGATTTACCTCAAATATCGGGCTATTTCAAATGCTGTTGCAATACCCAGATGTATATAACCAGAAAATGTAATTATTTTCGTTTTACCCCGGGGTGCGCGGAGTTGCAATGAATACAAGGTAAAGCTCAGAGGTGTAAGGATATTTTATGGCTTTTGTTTCGCTACAATCTCTCGAGGGTGTATCGTGGTCCCTGTTGAATATACTTGGCTACTTTTCTCGGGGCTGATCTCTTTCCAACTTTTGAGAAACTTGAGAAGAATTGTAGAAATATCAGGAGGTGCTTCTTATCGTAGCTAGAACTTTGGCCCATGTTCCAGATTGGATCACCAACTTTTAGATAGTGAAGGATGGCTTTTTATTCTGGAGGATTTCCAAGATGGATGTTATAGAACAATGATTTTGGATCGAGGAATAATATTTTACGGGCTTTATGAGTGAAGATTTCTCTTGAAAAATGATTTTCGATCGAAAGATTATAATTATGAATTATCTTCTAGAAGATTGAAGAAACGAGTCTGTTATAATAATGATTGTGACAATGGTAGAAAAATCTGGTACTATTCAACGACAGGGATGATCTACTAAGAATGTGAAACTGGATAAAAGTGATGAATATATTTTCAAGAAATAAATGAACAAATATCATAAAATAATACAAATAAATTGTTTCGACTACAAAAGTCACAGGGTGTAAATGATTCCACTGTATATTTGTCAAAAGAAACGTAAAGGAATACGAAACGAATAGGAATACTAAAAGGATACTCAACTAGGCTGACTCTATGCTGCATAATACTTACCTAGACTGATTCTAAGCTGCATTGATTTCCACTTACTTTATATATTTACTTTTGAATTACGCGTCCTCTATTTCATTTTTCAATCGCAGTATTTTTACTTTCCTTGCCCTATTACCATAGGTAAGGAAAGTATTGCTTTCCGAAAAAAATTAAGGTACCCCAATTTCTAAATTTCTATACGTTTCAAGGTCCCCTGAGTCCAAAAAAGTGGTTTTTGGGTATTGGTCTGTGTGTGTGTGTGTGTGTGTGTGTGTGTGTACACGATATCTCATCTCCCAATCAACGGAATGACTTGAAATTTGGAACGTAAGGTCCTTACAATATAAGGATCCGACACGAAAAATTTCGATCAAATGCGATTCAAGATGGCGGCTATAATGGCGAAAATGTTGTCAAAAACAGGGTTTTTGGCGATTTTCTCGAAAACGGCTTCAACGATTTTGATTAAAGTTATATCTAAAATAGTCATCGATTAGCTTCTATCGACTGCCACAAGTCCCATATATCTGTAAAAATTTCTGGAGCTCCACCCCATCTATGCAAAGTTCGATTTTAGATTCTCAATTATCAGGCTTCAGATACAATTTAAACAAAATATTTCTAGTGGAAATGATTGAGAATCTCTACAAATAATGTTCAGTAACATTTTCACCTAAAATTAAAAATAAGCTCGAAATTCGAGAAAATGTGATCATCCAATAATTGCAAACTGTTGGCAACTGTTGATTCTATTAAATGATTCACTATGAAGAGATAGCAGATCTCGTGTGTCTCTAGCGTTATTGCCCTGTCACCAGCTGGCTCAAATCTTTGAATAGTAGACTTAAGATGCGCGGGAACACTAGCGTCAGGTGTTCAATTTTCATAACGGCAAGGAAAGTTGTGTGAGTGCGCCACACCAGATTTTATTACATGGTTAGATATAAACAGCACTTCAGGTTATGTGCGAGCATCCCACTCTGAAAAAATCATCAGGTTACTTTCAAATAAAATGGAGTATTCTTATTTCAATGTAATTCTCTAATCATTCTTTGAATCCTGAAGTTCAATTTGTGTAGCCTACCCTGAAAAATTATGTCAGCCTTAATCTTTCAATAATTTTTCTAAAGTATTTAACTTTATTAATTTCTTACTCTGTAACCTATTCTAAGATAACATCTATCCGAGATAATATATTTATATTCTCTGTTGAATGTTTTAAAACAAAATATGTTTATTTGACCGAGTCACTTTATTTTTAGACCAAATGTTAGCTCATCTCAACAGTTGTCGTTTGAATGGAACAGCGCTGTCGTTACTGAGACTAGTGTTAATGTTTACATCGTTCTCAAAGCTATGTTGATGTGTGAATCCTGGCCCGAAAGCCTTTCAAAGCAAATGCAAGTCTGTTGTTCTCTTGGTGTGTTTAAAGTGGTGTATGGCGTCGAAATTAGTGATGCGTCGAACAAAAATATCTTCTCTATTATTTATGCTGTTCCGCTGACAAAGTGTCGCTATTTGAAGATCGAATTATGTTTAAAAGTCTAAAAGTCTAAAAGTTGACGTGATTGAGATATCAACTTATTCTATTTATATTCGCACTACTAGCCGGTACATCAAAACTATCTTTTAGTGATTCTTTTAGTGTAGAGTTGATTTGGAAACTAAACCAACTACAGTCGAACCTCTATATAACGAAGTCGATTATCCCGAGAAAAAATTCGCTGCAGAGAGGTATTCGTTATTGAGAGGTTGTTCTGTCAAGAGAACTGCCACGATATTATGAATCTTGTAATATCGTATCACGGCGGTTGAACACAAAATACGGTAATTTTGGCAATAAATACAGTATAAATACTATAATAACTCAACTTTCCTATTTTTTAATGTTTTATTTGAAAAAGAGAGTAATTTTCAGTTGAATTTTGAATTTGAATGAAACATAATGTTTAATAAACGACTCACTATGAAGAGATAGCAGATCTCGTGTGTCTCTAGCGTTATTGCCCTGTCACCAGCTGGCTCAAATCTTTGAATAGTAGACTTAAGATGCGCGGGAACACTAGCGTCAGGTGTTCAATTTTCATAACGGCAAGGAAAGTTGTGTGAGTGCGCCACACCAGATTTTATTACATGGTTAGATATAAACAGCACTTCCGGTTATGTGCGAGCATCCCACTCTGAAAAAATCATCAGGTTACTTTCAAATAAAATGGAGTATTCTTATTTCAATGTAATTCTCTAATCATTCTTTGAATCCTGAAGTTCAATTTGTGTAGCCTACCCTGAAAAATTATGTCAGCCTTAATCTTTCAATAATTTTTCTAAAGTATTTAACTTTATTAATTTCTTACTCTGTAACCTATTCTAAGATAACATCTATCCGAGATAATATATTTATATTCTCTGTTGAATGTTTTAAAACAAAATATGTTTATTTGACCGAGTCACTTTATTTTTAGACCAAATGTTAGCTCATCTCAACAGTTGTCGTTTGAATGGAACAGCGCTGTCGTTACTGAGACTAGTGTTAATGTTTACATCGTTCTCAAAGCTATGTTGATGTGTGAATCCTGGCCCGAAAGCCTTTCAAAGCAAATGCAAGTCTGTTGTTCTCTTGGTGTGTTTAAAGTGGTGTATGGCGTCGAAATTAGTGATGCGTCGAACAAAAATATCTTCTCTATTATTTATGCTGTTCCGCTGACAAAGTGTCGCTATTTGAAGATCGAATTATGTTTAAAGGTCTAAAAGTCTAAAAGTTGACGTGATTGAGATATCAACTTATTCTATTTATATTCGCACTACTAGCCGGTACATCAAAACTATCTTTTAGTGATTCTTTTAGTGTAGAGTTGATTTGGAAACTAAACCAACTACAGTCGAACCTCTATATAACGAAGTCGATTATCCCGAGAAAAAATTCGCTGCAGAGAGGTATTCGTTATTGAGAGGTTGTTCTGTCAAGAGAACTGCCACGATATTATGAATCTTGTAATATCGTATCACGGCGGTTGAACACAAAATACGGTAATTTTGGCAATAAATACAGTATAAATACTATAATAACTCAACTTTCCTATTTTTTAATGTTTTATTTGAAAAAGAGAGTAATTTTCAGTTGAATTTTGAATTTGAATGAAACATAATGTTTAATAAACGACTCACATATATTCAAACAGTCGAACATGTTGTCTTGTCCACTATTTTCCAGTTTTAATCCTTGCCTGATAATTTTGCAAGCTTTAAGAACGTCTTGATCTGACGGATTCTTCTCCACAGGTTCGTCACAGCCATCATCATCATAGTCAGTCCAAAGCATTAAAATGTGTGACAAAAGCAAGAATGGGGAAGTCCAGTCGTTTACCTACCTGGTCTACAAATGAAAAGGTCTTGGAATCCTATTTCCAGTAACTTGCATTTAATTTCCGACATGTGTTTCAACCTCTATTGACTGTCTACCATCCTATCTTATTCCTACCTGAATTGCCATTATTTTTAGTCTATTGACCTTTCTGCTGAAACTAAACAATTCCTTGAAAATGACCGTCTGCTTCCTATATACACACTACATATTGTACGTTGAAGTCAAGAGAAAACTTTGTTGTTGAGAGGTCCGAAATTCATTAAATAGAGGTAAATAAGCAGCCAAAACTCTAAAATGTCATGGGACCAGGTAAAAATTCGTTATGTAGAAGATTTTGTTAAGTGGAGGTTCGTTATAGAGAGGTTCGACTGTATTTGGAAAACGATACTGATAACTATAAAAAAGGTGCGTGTAAATTTAACCCTCTTGAGTCATTATTCACAATTTTTTTTTAATCAAATTTTATTCACAATTTAAAAAAAAAACAATTTAGGGTCCTGCCAAACCTGTAGGTTTTTCGGCGGGTGCCCAATCACAAAAACAATATTAAGAACATAATTAGGTAAGTTTACTAGGAATTTTTATGACATTCGAAGTTCGAAATAAATAAAGAAAAAGACAATATGTAATGTAATAAAAACAGGAAAGTATAAACTAAAAAATAACTTTACAAAGTTTGTTGAATAAGAAAAATCAACTGAAAAGTATGAAAAGAAGAAGAAAAATAGAAAGAAGGATTGTTTCACACTATCTTGATAAAACATTTCATCGCTGAGGCAGGCGGCAGTGTCAACAATGAGAAAAATAGAATTTCAGCCAGCCAGAACTTAGAAATAATATAAAAACTCGCTGGTAATTGTGTAGCCAAATAATAGTAACAATAATAATAATATATATTATAGATAATCTAAGTATATAATAAATTATAAGTTTAGTGTGTTCGCATTAATATTAAGATACATCATTATGTCCTTTTTAGTGTAGTCTCGAATATTTTGGGGAAGTCTATTGAATAAGTAGGGAAGAACATAGTGGAGGGATCTTTTGCCGTATACATTATTGAATCTGGGGACTAGGAATATTAATGGAAATCTCAAGTTGTAAGGTGCGGCAGGAGCAAGAAATCCATACTGAAAATTACATTTAAAAAGTGTTATAAGTTTGTAAAAGTAAAAATTTCTGGGTGATAGGGTATGGTAAAATATATAGATGTTTTGTAGGTTGTTAGGATCAATATTAAAGACAGGGATTCTGGTTGTTATACAGTTTAATGTTCTCAGTTGGATTCGCTCTATTCTTTTTAAAAGATAATTTGCTGCACTTCCCCATGTTTCAATTCCATATCTAACAATAGGTTCCATCAGTGACTTATAAATTAGATACAAGCAGTCGGGAGTGATGTTTCTATGCAGATAATAAATTTTTGCATTTAGCGCTTGAAGTCTTTTTGCAATGTGATCGATATGAGGATTCCATCTCAGGCTACAATCAATTATAATACCAAGATAACGGGTGCTATTCACTAGATCTAGAGGCGGACATTTGCAAGTTAGAAAAGCATTTGAATAAAGGCAATGGCAGTCATGACTTGATACTGTTGGTATTTCATTGCATCTCAGATGGGGAGACTTGAAGTGCATTAATACAGTTTTTTTTCTATTAACAATTAGATGTCTGTCGTGGGACCATCTTAGGATTCTGTTATAATCCAGTTGGATCAATTGCTGGGCTGTTTTCAAATCTCTATGTCCAACTATCAGAACAGTATCATCTGCATACGTTAGTACTTCTCCATGACTAATTACACTGGAAATTGAGTTTACATAGATGTTATATAAAATCGGGCCTAAAATACTTCCTTGTGGTACACCAAAATCATCATTTTTGTGTAATCCACTGTGATTGCCACCCAGGTTGACCATGAAATATCTATCAGTCAGATAGCTCTTGAATAACTTCAATACATTGCCAGTAATTCCTATATTTGATAATTCTCGCAGTAATATCTTGTGATCAAGGGTATCAAAAGCTTTAGAATAATCGATGAATAGTGCAAGAACATGATATCAGGAAAAATTCCTTTTGAGATAGATAAGTTGATCAAGTGACATAAAGGGATATAGAGATAGTCGTCAAGGATATGAAAATCCAAAACTCCCACACCATCAAAACCAGGTGATTTATTTTTATCCATATTATTTACTATTTGTTTAATGTCTTGAACAGTAGCTTTTCTGAGATAGAAATTTACATTAGGTGGGACCGCGACAGAGTCATCGAGAATCAGTGGACATGAATGAGAAGTATTCCTGATATTTTTATAAAGGAGTCGGCGAAAGCAGAACAAATTTGGTCGGGAGTTGAGAATTTATTAGAAAAACTGTTTAGGACTCTATCATCAGACACATCCGATGATCTTCCCAGAATTCCATTTATACACTTCCATTTCTTTCTAATATCGTTTTTAGAGTCATTAAAATTTTTAATTATATAATTTCTCTTAGCATGTGTTATTTCTTTATTTAGTTTGTTTCTAAAAGATTGATATTCATTTTTGTATTCTGAATTCGAAGGATTACTTTTGGTGCGTCTGAATAAGACATCTCGCATTTTAAGTTTATTATAAAGTTCTTCAGTCATCCAGTTATTCTTGAAATTATTGGATTTCTTGTTTTTGATACGAATTATTTTCTTAGATTGGTTCAATGCTCTGTCGAAATTCAATTTTATCTTATCGTATACTAAGTTGGGTGAGAAAAATAAGAGACAACTATTCCATTCGCTCTGTTTTAAAATGGATGAACGTTTTTTCCTGTCAATGATTGTCTTAAATTCTTCTTTATCTTGATTGGATTTTATTTGGGGGTTGTATCGAATTTTGCAACCTACAATATAGTGATCAGAGATCTTTACATTTATTACTCCGGTATTTGAACTAAAATTACTGCTAAGTAGACGTAAAAATAATATCGATATTAGCATTACAGACAGCTAAAGTGAGTTCGTTGAAATTCTGTCTCAGTGACCTAATATTAAGATAGATAATTTTAAACGGAGCAATAATCTCTAGCGATAAAGAGGAAGGAATGCTCTTATCAGCAAGCCAGCTATCAATAGTTGGAAACGCCTTGCAAGGCAAAACCGTCTCCTCAATTGGAAAATCATAATCTATCATGACTGTATGGTTGATAAGTTAATAATGAATGAATAATTCCAGATTTTCAAAATAACAATGGTAGGTACTTGAATTACAAATAATAGAACAATAATACAAAGCCCAGTGCACAAAGTAGAATGAGAGTTGTAAAAGGAAATACGGAAATCTTGAAACTGAACATTGGTGCAGAGGTATAAGTAATCTTATCAGATGATTCTATCGAGATCCGATTCAACCTTAATACGGATCACTTGTGCCTGGGGCTCTTTTCTTACTAGTATTCTACCCTGAGAGGTCCATACATATTTGTAGCCAAGTGGTTTTGCTCGTAACTTAGCTTGCATGAATAATCTTTTATTAAACGCTGTGAGATTTTCATTGAAGTAAATAGACCTATCAGACGAGTTTCCCAGATCTTTATTAGTAAGTTTTGCTGCTCGGCCGTTGGTGAGCCATTCAGCTCGGACAATTTTTGAGACAAATTGCACAATCAGCACAGGTGGAGAATTCACTGTTGAGTTTTTGGTGGATTTCCTGATTGGCAATCTGTGCGCAGCACTCACATCACTTTCATTAAATTTCACGTTTATCTTATCAGCTATGTGTTTTAGATCATCGAGAGGAGACTTATCAGTTACTTCAAGACAGTGAATCTCCAAGTTATTTATTCTACCGTATTGTTCAAGGTCATTAATTTTCATGCTGAGATCGTTGATGTGATTATCCTTTTCCCGTAATTGTGCGTTCATTTTGGCTATTTCACTTGTCAGTTTTTTATTTTCAGTACGTAGCTCTTTTATTTCTACAAGTAGTTCATCATATTTAGCGGACAAAAACTCCTGACTCGACTGAACAGAATTCACTGTAGTTTCAATGTTGGTCAATTTAGTGTTCAATAGTTGGAGGAGTGTACGAATGTCCTGCTCATCAAGATTATCGCTAGTAGTTAAGTTACCTGAAGATGTGCTCCCTTTAGCGTTTTTCGAATTCTTGCATACATGGAAGCAACGCCACTTTTTTCGTTCGTCCTCCGACATTCGGCGATATGTTGTTTCTTTGAGACTGCACTGGAAATGGAATTTGTTATTACACCCAAAACATGTCACTAAATCATCCGTATCTGGCAGAGAACTGTTACAATAATAACACTGCGCCATCACTGTAAAACTATGTACGTAATTAAGAAGTACGGTAATTTAAAAACAAAAGTGAGGTTACGATGAAACAAGACTGTTCACTTATCAGAGCACTGATTTCGACGTCCACTCGCCTCGAGCGACTGATTACGACTGAAGTCGTAACATTATCTTGCATTGAAGTGCGTAACATTATCTATAGCAACATTATCTTGAAAGAATCAATGATTTCATCCTGTTGGATAATCAATTTCATTATAATATTGATTTCTCCTGTACTGTTTATATTATTGTTGACAATAATTCGAATCGTGGTTCGCGTTATACCGTATCAAAATGTGTTGCAAACAAAGTTATTTCTATTTAGTGTTGCTAATTTATGAAATCGTCATTATACATATTTCATTTCTACTGTTCTATGACTATTTGGAAAGAAATTATCTACGTCTCATTATTCAATTCATAATTAAAATTATATGCAACATTTATCAGAACGAAGTTTTATAAATTAAAATGATACCATTCCCAATCTTTGACTCAGTTCATAGATTAAATTCCCATTTTCATTAACTACTTTATTATTCAAGATTCAAATTAGAAAATATACCAGAACTAGCCGTCAGGCTCGCTTCGCTCGCCATATCCGTTATGGATATGCCCCCTGGACCCCCGACTGGATCGTCCAAGAATGAGATCAGCAGGCTCGCTTCGCTCGCCTGCATTTTTCATTTGAGCATTTTTATCATATGTTAAGACGATTCAGTCGGGGGTCTAGACTAAACGTTTGGCTAAACGGATATGGCGAGCGAAGCGAGCCTGACGGCTAGTAATATAATATTCCCAGGAATAGCTCTGAAGTAGCAGTGTCCAATCAATTTTCCGCGTTGCATTTCAATTTTAAACTTGGTGCCAATCTAACAAAGTCAACTCAACTTAATGTCAACCTGACAAAATTATTAATTTAGTTACCAGTTAATAACTGTGTCGAAGAGGTACTCTCTCTATATTATAGTTCTATATTAACATATGGTATGGACATTTTTCAATTATAATTAAGAGAATAAGAAGAATATACATGCTAAAAGACGAACTTTAAACCCTTAAAAACCACCCTTAGAGTTAAAATATTGCCAAAAGATTTCTTAGTGCGCCTCTAAAGGGCCAACTGAACATACCTAACAAATTTGAACGTTTTTGGTCCGGTAGATTTTTAGTTCTGCGAGTGAGTGAGTTAGTCAGTCAGTCAGTGAGTGAGTGCCATTTCGCTTTTATATATATAGATAAAATAAGGAATGAAATGTGTTTGACACAATATTGATTATTACTTTTCAAATGTAATGCAATGCACGGGAGAAGCACATGAGAGATGATGGGTCGATGTCAAACGAGGCAAACGACAGAAGAGTCCTGCGACAGTCGAGACCAGCGACATTCGAGGCCAGCGACGGTAGAGGACTCCTGAGAAAGAGACCTCAAATGTCACCTGCGTTAGGCAACAGTTGAGGCCTCTCTAATTTTTGTACAGCCCCGACAGTCGAGACCTGCGACGGTAGAGGACTCCTGAAAAAGAGGCCTCAAATGTCGCCTGCAGGCCTCAGATGTCAAATCAGATGTTATAATCATTACAAAATGTATTTCATAACATCTATTATACAGTAGATAAAGATGCACTATTGACCCATTAGTACAGGTACAGTCTGTTATCGCAGTAGGATGTGTCCTCAAATGTCGTCTGTTGCAAGCGACTCTCTAATTTTTGTACAGGCCCGACAGTCGAGACCTGCGACATTCGAGGCCAGCGACGGTAGAGGACTCCTGAAAAAGAGGCCTCTAATGTCGCCTGCGTTAGGCGACGGTTGAGGCCTCTTCAATTTTTGAACAGCCCTGACAGTTGAGACCTGCGACCGCAGAGGACTCCTAAAAAAGAGTCCTCAAATGTCGCCTGCGTCAGGCGACTGTAGAGGACTCTTCAATTTTCGTACACTCCCGACAGTCGACGCCTACGACCGTAGAGGACTAGAAAACAGTCCTCTACTGTCGCAGTCCTCGACTGTCGTCGGTCTCGACTGTCGCACCCCCGAGATTATATCCTGTTATTGATTGTCAATAATTAGCAATCCGCTTTTTCAAACAAGGATTTGGTTATTTGGAAACTGATTAATACGTCACTTCAGCAATCAAGGATTTAAATTGCAGAAGTAATAAATCATGGGTGTTTACAGCACTGCTCACATTTGTGATTACACTCCTGAGTGATATAGTTGATTTATTCAGATACTGCTGATGTTTTATGTATTGATCATTCTTTCATCAATTAATAACTAGCAATCAATTATTGGTTGAAAATTTAGGCCATCTACAATTGAAAACGAAATTGGTGATTACTTTGAAACTTTCTCCATTGTCAATTTCTCATTAACAGTTTATAGATTTACTAGCAGGGTACCCGTGCTTCGCTACGGGAATTAAATGATCAGATTATTTTTGTAAAATATCTATAACCTGAATTCTACCAAAGATAACTGCTTTGAGATCCATCATACAAACAAAAATTGCTTGCTGAATATAACTTGAATAATAAATTAATAATGTTTCGTCACTGTCATAGAATTTTGTATCCGAAAAGGTGCTCTCCCTCGATGAAAATGTTAGTATATATAGGACCGTTTCAAGTTTCATTCAAATACATTTCTATAATACCTAGTTACCCAAAAATCGTTGTCAGTAAGTGTGATGATTAGTTGCGTTTCTATCACCTCAGTTTGAACAACACATTCAACTCTGTTGAAATATACATTCAACAGCGTATTTTAAAAAGCAATCAAAAGTTAGCGATGCCTTATGGTTTCACCCAGTTGCTCTTATGCACTCATCTTGACATCAGGGAATATTTTTATTGAATCATGCAATGTTTTCAAATCATATTGCTAAATGTTATAACCACAGCTAATAATTTTCTCTCTTCCTCTCTTTAGTTTTCAACAAACGATGGGAATTTCTGTTCCCTTCCGGTGGGCGCGTCCTTGAAACTTACATGAGTGGGCTCGTAGCAGCACTGAGTGCTGCCTCTGAAATATCATAGTTTCTAAGCCTCATACAACTCAGGCTAGAAGAAAAAGGATGTTTATATCATAAAAAGTAATTTTATAATCAAATTGGATAATTGTAGTCATATCTTAAACATGTTATACCATTTTTTAAAAATAATATACTGGAAATTGCTACTCACTGAATTAAATACAAATACTGACCACATTAAAAGAATAATTTTATTTCAGCTATTCTCAAAATATCGAAAAACATCATACAAGGCACATATAATAATTGATAATGAAACTTGAAAGAAATGGGATAGTCTCTTAGAAAATAACATATATGAATATTTGAAAATTAGGAACACAGGGTGCTGCCTGTAGGACGTGTCTATGTGTTTGTCTTCAACTCACGACTGAAACAATCAATGTAAACAACATCTAGCATGTGGATTGTATTACCAATGTTGCCAACTGTAGGTACTGAACGTCCCAACTTTGTAAAATGAATGCCATCCTACTTATTACAAGAATAATTATTTGGCAGCACGGAGTGCTGCTACGCGCCCACCGGAAGGATAAGCTGCCACTACAGTACTAGGATGATCAATTTTTCCTCTCAAGTTATCTCAGAGATGAGACTCAGCTCAAATTTTCGTATCACGGTCCTACTATTTGCTAGGTGCATCTAATGATCTGCCCTCTATCGGTAATAAATTAAGAAATTAGGCCACAGCTCGGCATGAAAATTATTGAGTCTAATCATTTGAATTATTAATTGATGTGTTGGACGTGCTCTGTAGAATAGTAGACTAATTGCAGCGAATTTTGTGGAATATTAGGCGGGGCTTAAGAGTCGACCTCGACTTTATCCATTGGCAATTAATATTTCTCGTTGACAGTTATCAAATTAGCAGTGATCATGTTATTTTTGCTTATGCTTGATGCAATTGAAAATAGAATTCCAAATCAATCTATTTGGAATTGGTTGACTCTGGTATCCATGGATCTCTTGCTTATTCTGGAATTTCTGGCATAGCCTATCGCTTAAGCTGGTTTACACCAAAGTTATTGAGACAAAATGTTGATAACTTAATCCTTATGGATTCTATTAGATTGAACGGAACTTGACTAACACATATGTTCATCAAATGTTTACATTTTGTTAATAACTTTGGTATAAACACAGCTTTACTTTTCGTTTCACTTATTCAAAAGTGTAAAAGCAGCCAATCCACTGATTCTTTCTTCCATGGAAGTACATTTATATATAAGAGTCCATTCATAATAATTAGTCTAACATTTAATTTGGCTGATTCCTCATGTCCTAAACTTTACTACCATAAATATTAAAGTAGGAATTTTGAAGTGGACATTTCAATGTTAATTTGAATAATTCTGAATAGAGTTCATTCAATCACTTTGATTATTGACTACCATTATATGATTTCTTTCTTCAATCTTAGCTTGAAACCAAAAGCTTAGGGATGAAAATTTGAATGTAAATTAAAATGTAACTTAATTTTATTTCTATCTAAATTGAGAACTTGAGTATTTACTTGTGATTCATTGATATATCAGTTGATGATCAATAGGTTTTTCTTGTGTCATGTAATGACATCAATAACGGGGACCGAGCTTCGCTCTGGAGTACAAAAGCATAAGAAATTTATTACGAAAGAAGAAATTATAATATGATTCATAGTTCATACAGAAATGTTCTATCTAATCACAGTAAGTTGAAAATAATTCCCAGAGGAAAGCAAAAATTTCCCTCACAAAGGCCCGGTTGCACAAAAGCCGGTTGAATTTTAATCCTGATTGATTTCAGGTGAATCAAATTAGAGAAGACCATTTCAGAAAGATGGATCAACTGGAATTTATCAGGATTGTAAATAATCCAGCTTTCTTGCAACCGGCACTAAGTACCTGATTGAATGATTACAAAAGTTCAACAGCTGAGTCATAATTTTGACACAGTCCCACACACATGAACTCACTCACTCACTTCCATCATCAACAGACGACGAAATAATTATTATCAGCTGTTTTTCCAAGGATGAATAATAATATTATCCTCTCAATGTCCTTCAGCGAGTTTTCCCAGGGATGAGACCTAGTGCAATCGAATTTTTATATTATAAACCTACTATGCTCTGAATTTCGTGAGAATCGTTAGAGCCGTTTTCGAGATCCGGTGAAATACAAACATATAAACATCTAAATATCTAAACATCTGAACATCTGAACATATAAACAGAAATTGCTCGTTTAATAGTATAGGATGAAAGGAAATAGGACCAGCTGATGAAATATTATGTTTTTTTATATAGTTTTTAGCTGATTTTGAAACATGGAAATATCAGGTCCAGTAGCTCAGAAGCCTGTTCAATTATTTCAATCGTGATTAAATTCCATGAGAACTAATCAGAGCAGGGTTTTTTTTCAATAGAAGGCTTCTCTTATTGGTTCTAGTGGTATTTAGTCTGGATTAGGATTAACAGACAGGACAACTGGCTCTCTCAAGGCCATGGCTACGTAGAAACATAGAACAACAGAGGAACCAATACAACAGAAGCTGAAGAAATTATTTGCATTTCTATCACTTCACAATAAACATCAATTCAACCACCATATGTTTGGAGAGATCGATTTTTAATTTATTTTGCCATTATCCGGTCACTTTCTGTACCTATCCTTCCAGATGTTCCATGAATACTGTTTTAAAATAAGATCGATAAATTTGGTAACTCAACTACTGCTATTATAATCTTTTTCACTTGTTCACACTTTCTTTCTCACGTTTTCAACAGAGTATGGGAACTTTTTTTGATCAGCTGCTACTTGAGGGACCAATAATCCTTTCTGAAAGAGCTTCAGCGATTTTTCCCAGACTTGAGACCTGTTCCAAAATAATTTGTTTATCGCAAACGTACTCTATTCCTGATTTAATAAAAAATGTTAGAGGCGTTTTCGAGATCCGTCAGACCTACATACATATCCGCAAACACTCATATTTAAACAGAAATTGTTCGCTTAGTATAATATTATTGACTTCAATGATTATGATTTCATTCAATGAGAGCTTATTATTCTCACATAATAATAACAACGGGTATAAAAAGCGAAAACGTCTAACATAATTGAAATAGAAACTAATAACAGCTGGCATAAAAAGTAAAAATGGCAATCATTATTTTGAAATCGAAACAGTGTAGCTATCATCTTATCTCCATCTGATCCAATGTAAACAAATTATAGTAAGATTCACATCAATGTGTCAGCATTATTTGAATGGGGAGCATTGATGCTATTAATGAGGTATACTGACAGTTTCAAGTGAATATCAACGAACTGTTATGTATATTCTCCAATATTTTTATCGAAAGCTACCTTCCATTTTCTTTGGTAACACAACTAATGTTTGAGAATAATTGATTCATGGGAAAAGCGCCTTACTTCCATGGAAGATATTTTTACATTAGGAAAAGCAACAACAGCTATTTGTCAGTTTTAATAAATAGCCCCTTTCTTTCGTCAAGTTAAATTCTGGCCGAATTTCCTCATTCTTTGCACACAGATTCCACAACGGACACTTCTGAAGTTTTAAATAAAAATACCCTCCATTCATCATACTGAATAATTGAAATTTCATCGAAATTGTTTAAGCTGTTCACGCGACCTGTCAGATATACAAACAAATTAGTCTTGATAGAATAGGATCAATTAATAGAACTCCCGTCATAAAAGTTTGTTTTATGAAACATAAAAATTATCTATACTCCCAGGAATAGAAATAAAAAAATTATTCTTATATTTATATTCTAATATTTATAAATCTGATTACCCTTTTTGAAATTATTCAACACGATACAGCCAATGAGTATTATGATATACTCAACTCACGATAGTCTTGATATTTCTGACAACACAGTTTCTCTCATAATACCGTACAACACGTACATGAATTACAGTCTTATATTATTTCATGATATTATGACAAGTTGTAACAACGCACGAGTTCGTTGAAGGAAGGAGATTGAATCCGAGCCAAAGCGTTAGGTGTAATAAAAAAGTCAAGGTAAATTGTGATTAGAAGAGAAAATTGGGAAAATAAGAGAGAACATGATCAAATAATAAGAAGCGTAGAAGCATACGTTCATTTCTGGAAGAGCAGTGGGTATTACGATAACAGACATTATATTTCTGGCAGACCATCCCTTATATACACTACCCGTTGTTGAATGAATAGCTAAGCTTTTCCGAGTTATTATTCTTGGGTGAATGAGATTTTTCCGTCTCAACTTCTCCTATTCTCCGTTCCGTTCGTGATACGTTCCTCCTTTCTCCTCTTATTTCTTGTTTTTCTATCATGGTTTGATTTTTTTCTTAGGAAAGGGTGGAGTGGGGAGTTTGTGGAAGAGCCTAAGAAGCTGCAAGAATTAAGCAGGTTACTGGGACAATGGAGTGGAAAGTAATTGAAGGAATGGGACAGTGAGGAGAATAGAATGAGAAGACGACAGGGTGAAGAGTAGGAGGAGGAGGAGGAGGAGACGTCGAGTCCGGAAAGAAGCGAGTGTCCGCACTCGTAAATGAAATGGAAGAAGACTTATAATTTTGTGTTGGATTGGGGGCATCTTGAGAACGAATTGCAAAGAAAGAATATAAGTAAGGGAGATTCTACAAAGCGATTACTTTCTGATTGAATTTCATTGGAATACCCATAAATAATTATTAGTAGAAGCATTGTTTGTTGGTGTATTCAAGAAAGGCTTACTGGTGAAATGTGATTGAATGAATGAGAGAGATAAAATCGACTCACGTCCTATTCAATCTAAGACTCACGTCTAATTTATTCACGTCCAGATTCAATGAGTGCTTGTTTACTTGATTAAATTTCGATCAGATACTACACCCTAAACTTATCACTCAACCTTTGGCCTACTAATATACCTAAGCCTATAAATTATTGAACAGAAATATGTGAAACTCATCATCCATTCAAAACTGCAATACTGTTTGAAAAATAACTTTAATCTGTAAAAAACTGGAATAATCTCTCAAAATAATTTCATGTCAACTAAAATTTACCACTTCCACTGGAATATAAATTTAAAACTATGTCATTTCTGTGAGACCTTGTGATTTATACTGTTATACGAATAAAATATCGCAACAGATCTAAGAAAATTCATCATTTATACTGTAATATGAATTGAAACAGTAAGAAGTCTGAGAAAAAGTATAGTTTATGCCAAAATAAGAATATCTAGAAGGATCACTGATCCTAAAATATGGATGAAAAATTATAACAGTCTGTAGGGGTTGGTTCTGAGACTGACAAATCGCAGAAATGCTGCTGCAAATCTCAGGTGCCATTTGTCATCACTTGACAGCAGGCGTCGAAGACAAACTAGATGACCAATGTCCGTCCATCTGCAGACAGTCCACAGATAGAATTTTTCCTCTTTTTATATCAGATCTGGGTGATTTTTCTCTACTTTTTCTGTATCATAACAGATGTGGGTCACTCCATCACTCCATAGCACAGGGGATTTGCAATTCTGCTACCCATCTTCGGATAATCATCGGATATTTGTGATATCTGCTGGGAATAAAGCATTAGTCTCTGACAGATTCAGATGCGGTTGATTTCTGTGCTCTCGGCTGCCAGTGGGAATACTGTAATGCTGATTGAACTTCCTATTTGCTAAGTGCTTCTTCTTGTCACTGAGATCTGCGGAGACCAAGTTATGAGTTTAATGTAGTATGACTTTTGTGTGATTTGGTGACTGCATTATGATTGTTGAAAAAGACAAGAATTTGTTCAAGAGAAAAAGTGTAATATCAAGACAATACTCATATTTAGATAGATATTATAAAAATTGCTTACAACATAAAAATACGTATAAAATGTTGTTTCGAGGGTTTTCATCCAATATTGTTATCTACAGTGAATTTTGAACTGTCAGCATTCATGAGACAATTTGCATTAACGCTTCTCATGTAGGAAGCGTTAACCCATGCTGACAGTAGGAATTGGATTTCACTATGTAGCATGATATCCCCTTCACGAGTATACAGAAAGTGAAGCACTTGAATGTAATCATTGGACAGAGAGATGAGAATTTAGGGCTTAAAACTTTGTTGAGTGAATAATTGAACTTTTTTCTATGGCATGATTGATTAGGAAACCCTTGCTTACATTTGTTTCACCGTAATCAATATAATATAGGGAGTTGTTTCACCATGAACCATATTGTGAACCATGGATTGAGTTGGTCCTACTATATTCAGTGGGCTCTAAACCACCAGAGAAGTAAGACAGATGCATTTGATGGATGCCTTAATTACATAATGATACACCCGTATCTAGAAAGTTATTATGTTTCTTATACTATCATACAGCTCAACTGATTTTAATGTATTTAAAGTTCCATATTCAATATTGCGAAATTCAGTTTCCACAGATTTTATTTAAAACTCCTACTCCGCGATTTCAAAATCTGTTTTTCCAGAACTCAATCAACTAACCTTATTATAAAAGTTTAAAACCCCCGTCACGATGTAATTACATGGAAGAAAATTCAACAGATTTCCACGTTGAAGAAGCGATAAAAATGAGATGACTTTTCCGTAAACAACTTTTTATTCTCAATGCTGAAGATGAATCTCTCATAGAATAAATTTTTATTTTTAAGATGAATCTTGTTTGAACAAAATTTTATTCCTTGGTTCAAAACTTTTGTCAAAGCGCAAGATATTAGTCTTCAGCTGAGAGATAAATTGTGAGGTTGTGACTTGAGTTGGGTGTCGGATTCTATCTCATTCAAGATTAATAAGTGCGATCGACTCCAGTGACTACAGCAGCAGCAGCCTTCGGTGGAATTAATCTACAAAGTTCCCTTTATCCCACCCCCTTACCCACCTCTTTGTATCTACCCCTCCCAAACTCTTTTATCACCTCCCCTTCCACTACACCTGTTCATCACGCTTCATTGTGCCCATGCTTTATCTTCAGTCCATGTTCCGAATGAAATAACGTTTTCGTTGGATTCGTCTCCACCGCTAATTTATTCCGCTCCACGATCAGTCCTGTTCTTTCTTCTAACTTGTTCCGGCTCTAGTTCACACAGGTTCGTCAACCCCTCACCTCATAACACATCTACAGCTACAGGTGTCATGAACACATTACACAATTGAACAGGTTGCTCTAAGTTTGCTTTATTCGATTGTAAATGGTAGTGAAGACTGTTTTGGGCTTAATGCCTGTAGTCTTCTTTGTTGTGTAATAAATAAATTTGAAATTACGTGATGAATTCACATTTAAATTGTACTTAGATTTTTAGTCATATATATTTTTTTTGTGTAGTTTGTGAGAAGTTGATATTGTGGTAATTATTCATATTAGATAAAAAGACTAAGATATAGTCAAAAACCACAGATTTATTGATATTTAGAAAGACCGGTTTCGGTTACTACACCATTGTCAATCTCTGATAAACTGAGTGACAATGTTTACAGAGATTGTATATCCAGTTTATCAGAGATTGACAATGGTGTAACAACCGAAACCGGTCTTTCTAACTATCAATACATCTGTGGTTTTTGACAATTTCTTAGTCTTTTTATTTAATTTTAGTTATAATTTAATAAACTCAATTCAATCATATCCATCTGTATTTTTAAGAAAATTCCTCCACCTTTTTTGAAAAAATTAATTCTGATGAAATCTAGGAATATAACAGCTCTTAATGGGCCTGTTGTTTCATCTAGATCATTGTGATTTGATTAGTTGATTATTTGTACCTGTTTCAATAAATTAATTTTTAAATACTAAATTATTCCCACTTGATATACCGGCATTGATCTATCAATCAATGTTCAAACATTGAAAACATGACTTCAGTAATTCATGCATACCTAAATGCATATACCATGCATATACAATGCATGGTATATGCATATACCATGCATATCCTAAATGTAAGTTTTCTAATTATGTCAATCAATCTCATTGTTTCATGAAATATATACATCATCTGCTCTAAAATTGAAGTGGGTAGTATCATAAAGGATGTAATATATATAATTTGAAGTTTATATTTTTCTGGTACTATTTTTTTCAATAATTAGTTGTTGTTAGGAATAATAAATATAAATAATTTTCACCATAGTACAAAAATAGAAACATCCTTCCCTGTTTCTGATCTCGCCTTGATCACCTGCTCTTGTTCGATCTTGTCAAATATATGCCAAGTTGAAAGCTCAAAGCTGGAAGGTATTGCTGAATCAGTAGAACTCGAGCAAGATATTGGGAACACGTGTCAGCAAACAATCCAGAATCCCGTGTTCAATATTTGGTTACGGGAAAACAAGCGTTCTCAATTTATAATAAAGTAAATAACCCTCCACAAACTTCCATGTATTCTACGAAAACAAACATCTCTCATTCCACCACACCTGTGAAATGGATTGGGGCAAATATGACGAAAGAACGCTAAAATACAATATGCCTGAATCTTGTATTCATGAATCGTCCATCAGGTTCATACTTCACTTGGTTTCAATCATACTTTGTTTACCGGTTCCACATCACCTGTATTTTACCCGAAAATGAAGATACATTGGCCACAGAAGTTTGATATTCAGTGTTTCATATCCGAGGGTATTTAGATATGAGTAGGATGCAATAGTTTATCAAATCGAGTTTATTCAGTTTTGATCAGAGTACAGTAATGCAGTAGTTCCAAGTTTATTAGATTTGAGGGAGGGTTGAATAATGCAGTAGTTTCTGAATATGAGTTTATTCAGGCCTCGGTTTAAAGTAGAATAGATTTTGAGATTAAAATTTAGTATAACTGGAACTATCCCAAACACAGCTAGGTTTTTTGCATGCTTCAATGGTGTGGCAACCGTTACTAGTTCCATGTTGATTCATTAAAAATGGATATCGACTCCATCATCACCTTTACTACAACAGAGAAGAAAAAATGTACTATATGACGGATCACTCACCTCAAAATTTTGCTCACCTCAAATATTAAAAAGGAAGACATATTTAAGAGTTGATGAAATTTCCACGTGAGCATTTCAAACTTTTATGTTCGATTTCAAGCTCGTTTTTCTTGCTCAATTATTTGTGGAGTGAAATTTTGTATTATGAAATTGAAAAAACTTAATTCCTTATCCCTAAACCTGGAAAACAAACCATCTCCAAGCTTTGATATCTTCTAAATAATTTTCCGATCAAGGAAAAGTTTCATGAAGGAGATTAAATTTGGATCACACAAGTTTGATTCAGAAATCGGTTGCAGGTTTTGTTTATAAATTCTCTACAAATAAAAAATACATATTATTCATAAAAACAAATTTTCAATAAAATAGGGGTTTGCCTAGTCAGTAAGTAATTGAATATGTTTTATGTGAGTGGAGCGTGCTGTGGAGATCTAGTTCCACCCTCACCCCGAACCCGAACCCAACTGCTGGCAATTGATCCGCTTCAAGTATCTTTGGCCGTGCTTTCACGGTCAGTGGGCCAATGTAGCTGTCAGCTGATTTCGCTGCGCCTGTTCAATACTGCTTATGCAGCGTGCCAAGCACACTGGCATCATCCACAACAACACAGATACTCTTGTTTCATACTTTATATTCATCACTAACTGTTGTATTTATTACTGAAATTAGAATACTGTTACATAGCAATGCCATTAATTAGATACTGATATAGTAGTGATTTTGAATCCCTTCCAATGTTTGTCTGTAACATGATCTCAACCTATTACCCATTCACAAATACACGAAGATCATCTTCAAAATGAAACAATGAATCTTATTCGACAAATGTGAATGTACTATGTAATATGCAGCAAACATAGTTTTAATTTCAGTAACTATGTTACCAAGGGTAATATTGTTACTGTAGTTCTAATGAGGAATTCAGTGTCTGTCTTGGTTACCCTCTACTCAAAGGTGTATAGTCTTTATAGGGGTATCCATTTCTGTATAACAATTATTTCGACTGTATTCATTTTTGTATAAATGCATTTTTGTAGAATGGTAAATATTTGAATTTGAAAAAAGAATTTGGCCAGATCAGCTGTGAATTTTAGTATGTTAGTTGAATGAGCGAAGCGAATTGATTCTATGGTTCAAGTCAATCAGCGTTTGTCTGTTTGTTTGTTTGTACCGCAGTTACAGTCGCAGTTATGGTCCGATTTGGATAAAATATGATATAAAAGTACTTTGAAACAAGGCGCAGAAACGTATGTATTTAATTTTTTTAATTCATCCCCGTTTCAAGATGGCGGCCCTTTATTCGGAAATTTTACCCTAAAAATCAACCTAACTTTTCTATACTTTATCAGATCAGGTTCAAATCGGGCTCATTCTTCTCAGTGCTTCAAAGCGGTATTATTTAATGTATCACATGTTGAAAATTTTCTAATTTTTGGAATTCGATTTTTTTTCTAAATCCCAATCCAAGTTTCAGATTGCTCATCTTTTCAACCGTGCTTCCGAGCTCAAAAGAGTAGTGTAGGAGACCTTTATTTTTCAGCGCTCCAAGGTGGTCTTATCTCATATATCACATGTTCAAATTTAAAAAAAAAATAGAATTCGATAATTCCCCCCCCCCCTGCAAAAGCCCAAAATTTAAAGTTTCAGACTCTTATCTCTTTAGCCGTGCATCCTAGCTCAATAGTGTAGGAAACTTTCACTTTCCAGCGCTCCAAGGCGGTCTTATTTCATACATCACATGTTGACAATTTTTCATAATTCAATCATTTCTCTCCCCCCCCCCCCACCAAGACCCACATTCCAAGTTTCAGATTTTTTATCTCTTTAACCGTGCATCCTCAAAAATGTAAAGAACTTCAATTTCTCAGCGTCCTCCACCGATCCTATTGCATTTATAGTCAGTAGTGATTTTAGTGAATGTAGCGAATTCTACTGTTCTCTGAACTACTAGTATTTTGTAATAGAAGTGATGCTTTGGAGACTTTAAAATTATTGCATTGCGTAACGTTTTTACTTTCCTTGCCCTATTACCATAGGTAAGAAAAGTATTGCTTTCCGGAAAAAAATTAAGGTATCCCAATTTATAAATTTCTATACGTTTCAAGGTCCCCTGAGTTCAAAAAAGTGGTTTTTGAGTATTGGCGTGTGTGTGTGTGTGTACACGATATCTCTCATCTCCCAATTAAGGAAATGACTTGAAATTTGGAACTTAAGGTCCTTATACTATAAGGATCCGACACGAAGAATTTCGATCAAATGCAGTTCAAGATGGCGGCTAAAATGGCGAAAATGTTGTCAAAAACAGGGTTTTTTGCGATTTTCTCAAAAATGGTTCCAACGATTTTGATCAAATTCATACCTAAAATAGTCATTGATAAGCTATATCAACTGCCACAAGTCCCAGGCTATATATGTAAAAAATTCAGTAGATCCGCCCCATATATGCAAAGTTTGATCTTAGATTTCCAATTATCAGGTCTCAGATATAATTTAAACGAGAAATTTCGAGTGAAAAAGATTGAGCATGAAAATCTCTATAATTAATGTTTAGTAACATTCTCACCTAAAATTGAAAATAAGCTTGAAATTTGAGAAAATTTGATCATTCAATTGCAAACTGTTGGCAACTGTTGATTCTATTAAATCATTCACTATGGAGAGATAGCAGATCTCGTGTGTATCCAGCGTTATTGTCCTGTCACCAGCTGGCTCTGATCATTGAATTGTAGACTTGAGATGCGCGTGAACACTAGCGTCAGGTGATCAATTTTCATAAAGGCAAGGAAAGTTGTGTGAGTGCGCCATACCAGATTTTTCAGTTGAAAAAAGCATATCAAGACCGTTTTCAACTCTAGCAAGTAGTTCAACAGAATGAACTGTTCTTGCTATCTCAGTATGTTCTGGTTATATAAGATTATAGATTATTCTTTGTGGAATAAGTGGAACATACTCAACCACTTGAACATCAAAACTATGGACACTGAATATAAACTACTGTACTATGCACAGCCTCAAATGTATTGTCCAACATACAATACTGGGTCAAATCTTCAAAATGACTACTGACTGATTAAGCTTGACTATTAGATACAATACACGATGTATACTGACTATTCATCATATGAACTAAATGAGAATTCACACTCAACAATACACAGTATTAGCAGGAACAAAAGTCCATCAATAGCCTAACAATAGCCGAGCCTGAGCAAATAGCCTATCCATTCCACTTTGTTCCTAGTACTTAATGAATACTATAGGACTGGCTCTGAGGTATCGAACTGAGTGAATATTTATTAGCACTATACTCAGTATTGTCAGGATACAGTCTAGCGAGTAGCCTATTTGCGGCCCATGAGATGTCACGCTAAATAATCACATGGTTTAGCATGAATGGAGCTTGCGCAGAAGCAGCGACCTCTCAAAATGACATGTTGGAACCAAAACCGAGTGCATTTGATCGGTACTGGCTTTTCTCCGAAGCCATTTGCATTTTGAAGGGCAGTTGACGTTGACCGCCGTTCTGAGTGCTCTCTGACAGTCACAGGTCAGTGCGATCGACATCGACCATACCTTCTATAGATGAGACGAGTAAAGTCTCCTTCATTGAAGAAAACTATACTCAACAACATGAAAACAGCATTACACTATTCTAGATTTGGAACAAACCTAGGTGAATTTTTGGTACAAAATTGCATGATTCATTCAACTACTTGTTCAAACTGTAACGAGGCTCTAAATACCGAATCCCTGAGTATAATGTGGCTCCCATACTTCAAATCCTCCGAACTCTATCTTTAGTTTCATGTTAAAAGGTGATATTCTTAGGTTTGAGGTTATGTTAAAGGTGATATTCGGTTTACATTAATGAAATGGTCACGCACCAAAAAATATATATCCAATTGCTGAAGAATTAATTTTTCAAGATGAATGCTTAGTCTCATAATAGCCTGAAGTCATCCAAACCTTATAACATTTTACCATCTTAGAATAGTACTTCACAAATATTATTGTATGCTTTCTTATATAGTTTGAGTCCTTTCAATCCGGATATCACTATTTCGTTGTTGACTATTATGAAGTAATAGTAATTGTCATAGTGATAGTAATTGTAAGTAATAGTAATAGTAATACTACAGTAATTGAATATTTCGAATTTTACATAATTCATTTTTCAAGTTTCACATCCCACCTTTTGAATTTGATTACCCAAAGCTAGTAACACACAGTGTTAGTAGACTGTCTACCAACGTTGAGTTACACACACATCGATTTTTTGCCGTCCTTATGAATTCTTACAGATTGAACGGAGCTTGACAAACATCATCTGTTTAATCAAATAGAATTTATAAGGACGACAAAAAATCGATGTGTGTGTAACTGGCGTGAGCTCTTCAATGATTGAAAATACCACTTCAAACGATAAATTCAGTCTTCAAGATGTGAGAAATCACATCTGATATGAAATTTAACAAATAACTCTGTCACTTATTTCATTGACATTTCACATAAATTGTAACTGTAACTACTTTGATTTATTCATGGGATTTCTCCTCAGGGAGATTTTTGTTTGTTTCGGCTTTTAGTACTCTGATATAATTTTTTTCTCAGTGAAATTCTGTATGGATACTAATGTAAGCAGTGTTCATTTTTATCCAAAGTTGATGTTTGTTGTTTGTTTGCAGTGGTTGTGAGCGTGGTGTGGTGCTTGATGGTGAGGAGTGCGGGCAGCCTGCATCAGTCATGTCGCATGGGCTACCAGTTCAAGAGAATGACAGCTGACTGCAAGGATCTCAAACTCAATCAGATTCCCATGAACCTCAACCATGGCATCGAGGTTAGTACACATTCCACCATTAAAACCTTAAATTTATAATCTCAACAACTTGTCAAATCGACAACGATGGTTGAGTTCAAAGCCACTGATCGGTGAGTGAACGTGGCTCTGAACAAAGCACTATTTGGTCGTTGAACGATGCATAGACTCACATGCAGTGCTAGTATAGTTGGAATTGAAATCGGCCATTGAGGGGACAACCTGAAAGATTATTACATACTAAAGATTTTGGAGATTTTTGTGATCTCTAATATTACAAAAAATATATATATAATATCTCGCGCTAAAATACCTCAATGGCAGGCTTTAATTTCAAGTAAGAGCTAGCAATGGAAGGCATAGGCATTGTGAGTTTATACCTCTTCAAGGTCTTTGGTCTAACTGATTAGAAAAAAATCTGTCATATCCGGTTCGTTCACTGATCAACTCATCATACTTTCCTAACCGATGGAAAAGAACGTAGAGTAGCTGAACGTAAACAGACATGGCTGAATGCGAGGTTGTTTACAATAATTATAATGGACTGCATTATAATGTATTTGGGAGCACAGAAATGCATGATTACATAAATTCAATAACATTTAAAATATTACTCAAAGCATTTTTAACAACTCCAATCACTTGATGGTTTTCATTTCAATTGATTATACAATGAGATAGGTTAGGTTCTAGTTTTATTTACAAAATAAGCAGCAGAGAAAACATCTGTAGTTTACTTTGCCTATGTCCAATCTATAATACTATATGGAATTCTAGCTTGGGGAGGGGCTTCCTCCTCAGTCATTGAGCCTCTTGCAGTCACCCAAAGATCAATTATAAAAACAATTTTAAAGAGAGACTTTAGATACCCAACAATACAATTGTTTATCGAATTTCCCGTACTGAATGTTATACAGCTTTTTATTAAATCTCTGTTGATCGACATCAAAAAATACAAAACTGAACTTCTGGGAGAAACAGTTAACCATAGCTACTCAACTCGCCACAGATCCAATTACAGCTTTGAGATACCTCAGCTGACTCACGGCTCTGAATAGACAAATCCTCCATACCTGCCCATATCTTGTACAGAAATGTGCCAGGGGTGATTAGGGAAGCAGAGGCGTTTAGTTTGGTAGTGTTTTGGAAGAGGGTGGACAGGTGGCTGTACCAGATTGGTTGGCAAGCTTCAGAAGAACTACTCCAATCTCGTTATGCTTGGTGACCAACACGACTTCAAGGTTTCCAGACAATTGATTGGTATTTACTTTATCATTGATATAACCGGTTTGACTGTTTTGCCTTTCTGGTTTATGCTTTTTTTCATTCTCTCTTCTGAGAATTTCTGGAATCCCTGCCACTGCGGTCTTCAATAAAATATTGTTTTTTCTTCTTTATTTATTCTATTAATCAATCAATGTATTAAGTATACTTATTCCTACATACTCATTCTTCAATATACATCAGCACAATGTAATATCTACTTTATAATTAGAATATTAATAATACATCCATAATAATTATAAGTGTATTCTCTATTATTTACTTCTATGAGCAGATTAAGATTATGTATAAAGTGGAACTCCCCCCCTACACACAGATGGATAGTCTAGTAGGGGGATTCCAAAATATGTTGTATATTGTATTTCTTATTCGTGTATTATGTTTTTTTGGAAATAAACTGAATTGAATTGAATTGATTTCCTCCCTTCGCCTCAGACCTCAGAAGCCAAGTTACAAGCGGTGGACAGTACTAGTATTAGAAATCTGGAGAACATTATAAAAATTAGAGAAGATTGCGAAAGTTCAAGAATATTAAAAAAATATTAGTAATAAAAGTAGATGAAAAGTTCTGATGCTTCAAATGGTCAGAAAAAAACAGGTTGGTGAGTACAGGAGAAAAGTGAATACAGAAAAAAAGAAGATAGCGTAGTAATGAAGGAGACGAAGAAGAAGAGGAAATAGTAGAAGTTGCAAAGGAGGGGAAACGAGCGATTTGAAATGTGATTGCGTGCCTTGTTTATAGCAGCCAACCATCCATTATCAGTTTATGCAAAGCATCATCGTTTAGACTCACAACCCCTTAATAATAGGCCACGATTCCGGTGTTGTTTTCAAACGCTGATGGCCTATTCCGGATATGTTTGGAGTTTGCGCTAAAACTCAGATCATCATTGCATTGATTTGTTGCAAGTTGATACAAGTTTCTCGATCAGGAATCCATTTGTCCACTGTTTTTTCAGTGCTACTGTTAGTTTTTTATTTGGAATTTGAGATGATTGAATCAGAGAGGAAATCGGATATCAGTCTGGATCGAATGGTCGAACTTTTGTAATATTATGTTGCAGAACATTCCAGATTGGTCGAAATTCTGCAACTTATCGTGTTTCAAGCGAGTTGCATCGATATGGTGATTCAAAATTGCAAAATATATGTATGATAATAATATGTAGTGATACAGGGCTATATATATGAGTCCTACATTGGAAATGTACACTTAACTGGATCAGGCGAACTTTTCTCTCTGGAGAATAATTTCCACCAAAAAGTCTGGTTTGTTTGGCTGTGCGATCATGTTGGTTGAGGATCATATGAATATGATCATACAAGCACACAAATCAAATTGAATATTTAAATACTTAGTCTGGTATGTTAGGCTACGTTGATGGAATAGTTATGCATTTTGTTGCTGGTATAGGTGGATAAGCCTATGCCAATTGCATTGAAGAATACTTTCATGTCTAATTGACCGAACGAAGTGAGGTCTAAGATTCAAGTCGACGGTTTGGCATTTCTCTTAATGTTTAAATGTTTATATGCTGCGCATCTACGGCGAAAAAATATTACGGCGGTAATAGATTTTCATGAAATTTGACAGGTTTTTGGAAAACCTAGGTTGGAAATACAAGGTTTTTGGAAATTTTGCATTTCAAGGATAATAAAAAAGGAAAAAGGAGCCTCCTTCATACGCCAATATTAGAGTAAAAATCAGACTATAGAATAAGCCGATCTCCTGGTGACAAATGATTTTGTCGGAGAAGGCTTAGTTGTTGAAATTGTGCTAGGCCCTGAGGTCTGTGAACTTGAATCGTATCAATAAAGTGATCCTAATTCTAGTGGTTTGAGGGTCTTGGAATTAAAAACATAGATATGCGGTTGACTGACTGCTCTTATAATAATGAAAATAACATAGAAAATATTACAAAAAACACCTTTACAAGGATAATCAAATAATCAATCTGTCTTTAAGAGACCAACACAAGATGTCTTTAAGAGATCAAATACTCATGTCTTTAAGAGACCAAATACGATACGTCTTTAAGAGACCAAATACTCATGTCTTTAAGAGATCAAATACAATACGTCTTCAAGAGACCAAATACTCATGTCTTTGAGAGATCAAATACAATATGTCTTTAAGAGAGCAAATATACTCATGTCTTTAAGAGACCAAATTTACGGGGGAACATCTGATATTGTAGTGGGGGGTATCAAGTACTTATCTAAGATCTGTCGTCCTCGAGTCCGGTGTCCAAAGGGTGATGGATGAGGATGAAGGGTGATGGCCTCCAGGCAACGGGCTAGTGGCGTCAGATCGAAGATTGTATTTCAGCCCCGCACGGCAAGGTCAGATGTCCGATATCACCGGCCATTTCGGTCGGTGAATTCGTAAGCCCTCGTTCGACAGCAAGGCATATTTACAGCTCGATTCTAGAATGAGTATTCAAGAATACACACACACACAAAAAAAACCTGCAACACAAGTCACAACTACTTAGTAATGCTAGAATAAATAACATACTAGATATTATTGTATTCAATGAATGATTCTCAAGAAATCATCTAATGAATAGAATACATACAATTTACATTAAATATAAAATTAACATCAGATAAAATATTATAGGTTTTAATTGTTGAATTTGAAATCTAAGTTACAGAGTTGCAGTTGATGTTCAAACAGTGATTATTCCAAAGTTTACTCACAATTACAAAAAGTCAGAGATATAAATGACTGTACCAATAGAATAAAGAGTAGGAAGATACTCCATTTAGTATAACTTTCTTGTACATTAGGATATCGTTATACATCTCAGATGTAAGACTACAAAATTGAGTAAAATTCGATCATAAAATAATTGATAACGAAACATCGTTAAATCAGGGGTTGTTACCTGATACATACAAGTAAAATTATCAAAATAAAGACAATACAACAATACTATAAAATATTCATTCTTCTTCTTCTTTATGTGCCGTCTCCTTTAAGAAGTTTGGCTATCAACATGGCAATTTTGATTTTTGAGGCAACCGCCCTGAACAGATCCGTCTTCTTCCTATACTTCTTTTGCCTTGTATCTTTCCTTGTATGATGTTTTGCAAAAGTGTATATCTCTCTCCTCTCATTACATGACCCATGTATTGCAGTTTCCTGATTTTGATGGTGATCATGATTTCTCTGTCCTTTCCCATTCTTCTTAATACTTCCTTGTTGGTTGTTCTACTAGTCCAGCTTATTCTGAGAATTCTTCTATAAGCCCACATCTCAAATGCTTCTAGCCGGTCGGTGTCATTCTTTTTAAGAGTCCAGGCTTCCATTCCATATAATAGAACTGGTAATATGTAGCCTTTAAGCATTCTTAATTTGAGATGCAGGCTAAGATCAGTACTACTCAATACGCTCCTCATTTTATTAAAAGTAGCTTTAGCCTGTCCAATTCTTGATTTTATTCCCTCGGAGTAGTCATTGTTGTCAGTGACAATTGTTCCCAAGTATTTATATTTGCAGACCTTCGCCTCCAATCCATAGTGTTTCTGGTTGTTGGCGGTGTTTCGTTATTGTCATAAATTTGGTGTTTTTGGTGTTCAGTGTTAGCCCTCTCTCCTCGCTGGTCTTTACTTCTCGATTCAGTAGACTTTGTAGTTCTTCTAAGGTTTCCGCTATTAGTATCGTATCGTCTGCTGTTCTGTTATTATCTTATGTTATTAATGATCTTCCCATTTACCTTCACTCCAGTTGTATTTTGATCTTCCAGTGCTTCTTGTATTATGTCTTCTGAGTACAGATTGAACAGTAAGGGTGAGAGCACACATCCTTGCCTTACTCCACGTTTTATATCTATCTCCTCGGAAAGTTCACTATCAACTAAAACTTTGGTGGTCTGATTAAAATAGAGGTAAGTTTAGCGTATGGCAGTATACACAACACATTTATGATCACTGTAATAGAATTGGACTCAACACGAGCTTTATTCGACATTAAATATGTGTCTTAGTAACAGAGATAACAGATTATAAATATTACAGCTGTTTTATCATCACAATCTTCCCCCCTTAATATCAATCGGCACTCGTGGGGTATGGGGCGAGCTGGCGAAGTGAGACTGTCGATTCTCTGCCGTCGTTGTGGCGAACAAACGCATATTCAGGGTTACTCTCGATTAATTCAACTTTTTCAACTTGCGATTCTTGTTTTGAGTTTTTTTGTCATCTTCTTCAACCATACTGGTCCAGGTGTCAATAGCCAGGTTGGTAATGGTTTTCCATTACTTGAGTTTCTTGCATGTAAAAACATCCGCTCATGTGGTGTGCAGTTGGTGCTTGTGCATAATAGGGAACGAATAGAGTTAAGGGCATCGGGGAGAACTTGTTCCCAGTGACTGTTGTTCAAACCTCTCGATTTTAGGGCTAGCATCACACTTTTCCATATAACTCCATTGTACCGTTCGACTTGCCCATTACCGGCTGGATTATAGGGCGATGTTCTGCTGCTGGCAATTCCTTTTGATAGTAGGAAATTTTTCAAAGCTGATGACATAACGATGTTCCTCTATCGGAATGTATGTAAGACGGTACACCAAAAAGAGAGAATAGTGATGTAAGGTGTTTTATTACTGTATTAGTAGTCATGTCAGGACAGGGGAAGGCAAATGGGAATCTGGAATATTCGTCTATAAGAACTAAAATATACTTGTTTCTTGAACTTGATTGTAGTGGGCCTTTGAAATCCATATTAAGACGTTCAAATGGTCGAGTTGCTTTGATAAGGCGGCCAGTTCCTTTGGCATAGCGTGGTTTCATTTCAGAACATGTAATACATTTGGAACATACTTCTTTTACATCATCTATTGAATATGGTAAGTTCTTTGTTTTGGTCCAATGATGGAGTCGAGTAACTCCTGGATGACACAGGTCCTCATGAATTTTTATCAGTTTCTTTATATCTGTATGGCATCCAACAGTGTCACAGACTCTTGATAGTGTATCTGCTGGTATATTCTCTTTTCCAACTCTATAAATTATATTGAACTTATATTCTGACAATTCAAGGCGCCATCGTTGGATTTTGTCATTCTTAATCTTGCTGGTTTGTTTATTACTAATCATGAATGAAACTGATTTCTGGTCTGTGATAAGTGTAAATTCTCGTCCAAGTAAGTAATGTCGCCATTTCCTGATTGATTCCACAATGGCATAAGCTTCTTTTTCCACTGCAGAGTGCCTAGTTTCAGATGTGGAAAGAGTTCTCGAGAAAAACGCCACTGGTCTCTCATTCTGTGTTAATACTGCTCCAATAGCGTAATCTGAGGCATCAGTTTCCAAAGTGAACGGGACTTTTTCATCAATGTGCACTAGAACTGCAGATCCTATTTCTTTCTTTAATGATTCAAATATATTTCTGCATTCTTCATTCAACGGGAAGTGAGTATTATGCACAAGTGGATGGATCTTTTTTGAAAATTCTTTTATCCATTTGGAGTAGTGTGCAAGCATTCCAAGGACACGCTTCAATTCTTTCTGATTTTTTGGAGCTGGTAAGTCAAGGAGTGGTTTCAATCGATCTGGATCGGGCTTAATCATACCCTGACCAATTTCGAATCCCAGAAAGGTTAAATTCTCCATAGATATTTTACACTTTTCTTCATTAATCGTGAGGCCATATTTTTCTGTTGCTCTCCAGAAATTTTCTAAATTTTCATCATGTTCTTCTTGGGTCCTTCCGCATACAATAATATCATCTAAATAGGCATAACATGATGTCAAATTTTCTTGTTCTATGATTTGATCAATCACTTTCTGGAAAGCAGCGTCATTGTCTTCATTCAGTTGTAGTGCTGCTTTAGATCCACCGAAATCAAAAGTGATGGATGAAAAGTTCTTTAGAAAATCGTGTCCCAAAATTACACTAGCGCAACATTTGTTCAATACGATCAAAGGAAAATCATTATATTCTTCGTTCTGGAAATATATTTCACTCAAAGCGCACTCAGTTGTTTTAGTGTTGCAGGCACTTGAAGCAAATGTAATCAAATTGGAATATGGCATAGTTTTCATCTTCGATTGTACTACTAGTTTCTTATCTATAAAACTTGCTGTGCTCCCAGTGTCTAATAGTGCCAATGTATCTATTCCATTAACACGTATAGGAACAAGACATTTTGAGAGGTCAGTGCTGGTATTTGCTGCTGAAATTACTGTGGCAGATACCATTTGGTTTTTTTTTATCGTTTCGTGCTCTGCATACTTTTGAAAAATGGCCTATTCGATTACAAGTTAGGCATGGTTGTCCTTTTGCTGGGCATTGGCTATTATCAGTATGATTATTATAGCCACAAAATCTGCATTGAATCTTCTTTTGGTAAGAATTACGGACTAAAGTCGCTTTCTCGGTATTTTTATTCTCGTTTGCTAGGACTGTGTTAACATATTCTGAACTGGTTTCGTATTCTTTAGCAATGTTTTCAGCATTCTCTAACATTCGTGCTTGTGAGATAGCGTCTTGCAAAGTTAGCGATTTCATTTCGAAAAGATGTTGTCTGATTTTCGATGATTCTAATCCGGAGATGAACGCGTCTCGGATATATTCACTTTTGTTATCGTCAGCCGTGACTGCTTGAAAGTTACATGGTAAACTTAGCCGTTTTAGTTTATTATAGAATTGATCAATTGATTCTCCATGGGTTTGTTTTGCTTTAGATAAGCAGTAACGTGCATGTACTACATTTTGAGGTTTTATAAAGCTTTCTTCAAGAGTTGTTATAGCTTCTTCAAATGATATACAATTGCAAATACTTTCAAAAATATTCGGTGACACATAATTGATCAAAACATTCAATTCATCCTTTTTCGGGATTGAACTGTTTTTTAAGAAGTTTAAAAATGTTACCTTCCAATGTCTCCACGTTTTCGGTGCTTCATCTGAATCTTGGTCAATCGATAAAACTGTTGGTTTCAGTATTTTTCCAAGCATTTGGTTTTGCGAATCGTTTTCTCCTTCACTGACTAAATCTTGACGTTTACTCGTTTTTCTTTTCGGACCCATTTATTTTATTTTTAATGTCGAATAAATTGTAATAGAATTGGACTCAACACGAGCTTTATTCGACATTAAATATGTGTCTTAGTAAAAGAGATAACAGATTATAAATATTACAGCTGTTTTATCATCACAATCACAAAATTCGAAAAAGAAGAAAACAATAGAAAATTAAATAAATAAGAGGTATGTTATTATTCTGATATCGTTCTTGTCCATGTTCTTATCCTTCATCAGCTTTATGAGATGGTTATGGCGAACTTTGTCGAAGGCTTTGTTATAATCAAGAAAGGCCACATATACTGGTTGGTTGACGTCCATGAGTCTTTGAGTCAAAACGTTAAATGCAAACAGCGCCTCTCTTGTGCATTGGGTACAAGAAGCCAAATTGGGTTTCACTGAGATCTTGCTCAATTTTTCTGAATATCTTCCGGTGTATGATCCTCAGGAATATCTTAAGGGTATGACTCATCAGACTAATCGTCCGGTGTCTTTGCATTCCTTAGCGTTTGCTTTTTTTGGCAGTGTGATGAAGGTTGATTTGAGCCACCCTCTAGGGATGATTCCAGTGTTATACACAGTGTTGTACAGGTCCACCAACACCCCAATCTGATCTTCTCCAATTAACTTTATAATTTCTGTTGGCGTTTCGTCAGGCCCTGGAGCTTTATTGCCCTCCTCTACCATTTCCTGCTGTCTCTCATCTTCAAACAACTCCTGGATGTACTCTCTCCACCTGTCCAGTTTTCCCTTTGTGTCTGGGATTATTTTGCCGTTTTTGTCGAGCAGAATGTTGCTTCTGTTCGACCTTTTAATACCAGCCATTTCTTTAATTTTTTTATGAAGAGCGAAGTCATCATGTATTGCATGGAGATCTTCTATTTCTACGCATTTTCCTTCGTACCATCTTTCTTTGGTCTGTCTTATTTTCCTTCTTATTTCCTTCTGTATGGTCTTATATGCGTTGTCATCTCTGTTCTTATATGATCTTCTGATCTCCATTAGTTCTTGTATTTCTTCAGTCATCCATGATTTCCTCTTGTTTGGATCCTTGGTTGTTACTAGTAGATTTGTTGCTGGGGCCATAATTGCATTTCTGATTGTTTCCCATTTTATATTTACATCACAGCTTGGGGTGAAATCAATTTTGCTAACTCCTTCATTTATTACATCTTAAAGTTGTTGTTTAATTACTGGGTTTTTCAACTGTGAAACTGGAAGGGGCCTTTTGCTATCTCTGGCTGCTTGTTTCTTGAGACGGGTCTCCATTTTTAATGTAACTGGATTGTGGTCTGATCCTACGTCTGTACCCGGGTATGCTTTGGCCGATTTGACAGCATTCCGATATCATTTGTTTATTAATACATAATCTATCTGATTTCTTATAATATTTTGATCTTTATCTGCTGGCGATTTCCAGCATATATAATCGTCTTCCATGCAGCTTGTAGAAGGTGTTTGTGATTGCCATATTGTGGTCCTGGCAGAACTCTATCAGTTTATCTCCTCTTTCATTCCTTATTCCCAGTCCGAAATCCCCAACAATATCCTCCATTTTACCTTTTCCTATCTTTGCATTGAAGTCCCCCATAACGATTGTGATATCTCGACTCTTAGTGATATCTAGAGCCTGTTGAACGTCACCATAAAACTGATCTATTTCTTCTTCACTTTTGTCAGCCGTGGGGGCATATACTTGAATAATGTTGAGGTTTCTTTCCGCAGTTTTCATTCTAATCATAATCACCCTGTCTGAGATAGGTGTGAAGCCAGTTACTGAACGTCTGCAGTCCCTGTATACCACTATAGCTACTCCATTTCTGTGTTGTTGTCGTTATTACCTGAATAGTATATTTTTATCAATAAGCATTTCACCTGAGTCTGGCCATCTGGTTTCACTCAGTCCCATTATGTTTACTTCAAGGCGTTGTATTTCTTGGATGACATTGTGAATTTTTCCTGCCTCATACAAGGATCTAACGTTCCACGTGCCAATCTTGACCACTTTCTTCTTTCTTGCTTGTTTCAGAACAGTCCCCCCCCGGAGATCCAATTGGGGGACTTGAAACTCCGGAATATTTAGTTTTGAAATCAGCCATGTAGATTTTACTTGGGATATCCATAGGATCTATAATGCAGTGGTTTCCCGTTGCCTTCTATTCTAAAATATTCATTACTCACACTTAGAAGGGTTTTCGATTGTTACTAATCCATAGTCTACAATAATAATAAAGTGCAGCAGTCAACTGCTCTGAATTGAATAGAATACTTCATAAATAAGTTATTGAAGAAAAGATAAGCTATTAAAAACTGATGGAATATATGATTCCCGATTATATAATTTTAGTCTCCAGGAGAGAACAAAAAGCAAGATAGTATGTCATGATTCAATCAGACAAAGATATAATCTAGCTCAAAAACATGTCTGTACTGTACACAATCTAAAAGCGGTCTCTCGTTCTGGTCTCCAAGTCGACCAAATCAGGCTCGAAAATAGGTATCAGGGCTAGCAATATTATACATTGTAAATACCAAATTACAAAGGACATGGTGGGGACGATAATAATTTCCCTCAATAGAACGAGAAAGGAATAAAACTAACAAGGACAGAATACAGGAAAATTCCCTCAGTCAAAGTAGAAGACTCAGCAATAGAATGGACGTTCAACTGATTTTTTATGATGATTTTGCGTCTACAACAATTCCAAGTACTCAAGGAAAACGTTGGAAAACAATAGAGGAAATATTAGAATTCAATTACGTAATGTGCTGAATTACATCATGAAACTACTCCGATACCATGAGAATCGCAAGTCAATCCAGCACTCTATGGCTACTTTCACATGATAGGAGATGTGCAACTTGAACAGTGGACAGTGTTCACGTTTTTTTGTAGAAGTACATTGAGTCAAATCGTGTCTTTCACATGGTGACCCCGAGCCAGGAACCTCCTTTTCTCACGTCTGTTCCCCTCAAGGCAAGCAGAAATCGGCTTGGATCGAGATACTAGTGGACAAATTGCCACTTTCAAATGGTGATTCTACGTCTCTCCAGTCACCACTTTTTCTCAAAAACTATCTTTCTTGAAAATGAAGATAGAAAGATTCTGATTCAGTTTCACACGGCAGAGTCCCCGCTCCTGGAAGATCATATTACTGAAGATCATATTTCATATTTTGCAGCTCTCCTGTGCTTTCACATGGGGATCTTACGAATGAGCCAACAGATCTAGCTCCTGGAAGATCATATTACTGAAGATCATATTTCATATTTTGCAGCTCTCCTGTGCTTTCACATGGGGATCTTTCAATTCAGCTGACGGATCTAACAAGTAAGCCGACATTTGCTCAAAGTATGACTCATCACTTTTTCTCAAAGTCCAACTTCCTTAAAAATATAGATAGAAGATTTCTGATTTCGGATTTGGATTCAGCTACCCCAAATTCTACAAAGCGTAAGTCCCGTTTTCGAAAATATCCGAAAACAAGGAAGTTATGGCTGTTTTTAATAAAGCTTCCTATTATCATATAATAATACGGTAAAAACGAACAGGTACTGTACTATACAGTACGTATGTACTGTAGCTATTATGACACAACTAACACTGTATTCATGTAGGAAATTTGGTGGGATATTTTTCTGGATTTCTGAAAATACCCAAAAATAAGGGTGTAAGATAACTTTGAAAAACCAATGTTTTCCTGCCGATTGACAAAACAGATAAAAAATTATTCTAAGACATATTATATCTTGAACTAAAAACGTGTAACAGATATCCAGATCACTATTCAAGCAATCAAGCTTTTCATAAATTTATTTGTCTCCTCATAGCAGTAGGTTTGCGCCCAACGTTTTCACTTAATCATTTCTGTGATAATCATTAAATTATGATAGAACACATTATCATATTGATCTTCTAAATCCAGTTACATGCACATCGATTTCCGTAAAATTGATTTTTACCATTCCTATGAACTCTACCAGGTTCAGCGCAACTTGTTAAATATCATTATGTTTCATTCAACAGAATTCATAAGAATGGCAAAAAATCGAACAACAAAAAAGCTGAATTTTGTGTCGATGGTATACGACATAGAAAGCAAAAGCTCGCGCTTGGTCCATAGTTCTACGACTGAGGATTCACCTCAGCGACTAAAATCGACAAGCCATGATTATGTTAATCACTACTCATATAATAATACAAAGTATAGAACTGCTTTTTACTATGATACATGGTTTTCATTCTTCAATAAAAATAAAACGAGATTCCGGTGTCAAAAGCATCAAAGTTGCCAGGCTGGTCTGGACTATTCATGACTTTCTCAGTATGCATTATCCACTCAGCAGTTTAATACAAACACAGTCATCAGTTTCGTTTTAGTTGGAATGGAATGACATTTTTTATTCTTTCAGTTCCTATTATTACCATAGATCGATTCAGATCACCACAATGTTTATACTGTATGTTCATAACAGATTTTTCTGATTGTTGCAAAGAAATAATTATTGGTATATTCAACTATTCAAATAGATAAATTAGATTGTTGAATGACAATTGAAATTCAGTGAAGTTTACTTGTCCTTTTCCTTGTATTTTATTCTGTGATGAGTAGAGATGATTTATGAGTTCATATTTGGATTCATCTTTTCAAAGTTCAATTATTTTTTAAACTTTTAAAAATTAAAAATGTTCATGTTAAAACTTTTAGGTGTTTGAAAACTTCTAAAACCTTTGTCTGTATCTTCGTGAGGCAGGAGTATTGTTATCTTTGTACGTTTACTAAATTATAATCATATGATAATGGAAAGCTATATTGAAAACAGCTATAACTCCCTTGTTTTTGGGTATTTTTGAAAATGGGACTTACACTTTAAAGAATTTGGGATAGCTGAATCCAAATCCGAAATCAGAAATCTTCAATCTATATTTTTAAGGAAGTTAGACTTTGAGAAAAAGTGATGAGTCATACTTTGAGCAAACGTTGGCTTACTTGTTAGATCCGTCGGCTGAATTGAAAGATCCCCATGTGAAAGCACAGGAGAGCTGCAGAATATGAAATATAATCTTCCGTAATATGATCTTCAGGAGGCAGGATTCTGCCGTGTGAAACTGGCCTAAGGCTACTTTCACACGATTGAACAGTGAACAGTGTTCACGTTTTTTTGTCGAAGTACATTGAGTCAAATTGTGTCTTTCACATGGTGACTCCTAGCCAGGAACCTTCTTTTGTCACGTCTTTTCCCCTCGAGGCAAGCAGAAACTGGCTTGGATCGAGATACTAGCGGACAAATCGTCGCTTTCACATGGTGATTCTATGTCTCTCCGGTCACCACTTTTTCTCAAAAACTATCTTTCTTGAAAATGAAGATAGAAAGATTCTGATTTCGGATTTGGATTAAGCAACCCTAAATTCTTGTAAGAGTATGCCCCGTTTTCGAAAATATCCGAAAACAAGGAAGTTATGGCTGTTTTTAATAGAGCTTTCTATTATCAAATAATTATACGGTATAAACGAACTGTAGGTATTATAATATAACTTACACTGTATTCGTGTAGGAAATTTGGTAGGATATTTATCTTGATTTCTGAAAATACCCCAAAATAAGGGAGTTAGATAACTTTGAAAAACCAAAGTTTTCCTGCCGATTGAAGAAACATTAAAAATAGTGTAAGACATATTATGTCTTAAACTAAAAACGTGTAACAAATATCAAATCACTATTCAAGCTATCAAGCTTCTCATAAAGTTATTTGTCAACTTATGACAGAAGGTTTGCTCCCAACGTTTTCACTTAAACATTTCTGTGATTAAATTGTGATAGAACACATTATCGTATTGATCTTCTAAATCCAGTTACATGTACATCGATTTTCGTAAAATTGTTTTTTACCGTTCCTATGAATTCCAACAGGTTCAGCACAACTTTTTAAATAACATTATGTTTGATTCAGCAGAATTCATAAGGACGACAAAACATCGAACAACAAAAAACGCTTTCTGAGTAACTGGCTTTAACAAAGCATGGCTGGTCTGAACTATTCATGACTTTTTCAGTATGCATTATCCACTCAGCAGTTCTAATACACAGACATCAGTTTCACTTGGAATGGCATGACATTTTCTATTCTTTCAATTCCTATTACAGTATTACTATAGATCGATTCAGATAAGCACAATGTTTATACTGTATGTTCATAATAGATTTTTCTGATTGTTAAAAAGAAATAGTCAATAATTGCTGGGAATTTAAAGTCATATTCAACGATTTGAACCTGATGAATTGGATTGTTGATTGACAATTGAAATTCAGTGAATTTGACTGTACAACATTCCTTTTCCTCCTATTTTTTGGGTGATGAGTGGAGATGATTTATGATTTCATATTAATTTGGATTCATCTTTTCATAGTTCAATATTTTTTTTGGAAAACTAGAACTTTTAAAAATTAAAAATGTTTATGTTTAAACTTCTCAGGTGTTCAAAAACTTCTTGAAACCTTTGCCTGTCCCTTTGTGAGGCAGGAGTATTATTATCTTAGTGCGTACTATATAATCATATGATAATGGAAAGCTATATTAAAAATAGCTATAACTCCCTTGTTTTCGGGTATTTATGAAAATGGGACTTACGCTTTTAAGAATTTGGGGTCGCTGAATCCAAATCCGAAATCAGAAATCTTCTATCTATATTTTTAAGGAAGTTAGACTTTGAGAAAAAGTGATGAGTCATACTTTGAGCAAACGTCGGCCTAGTTGTTAGATCTGTCGGCTCATTCGTAAGATCCCCATGTGAAAGCACAGGAGAGCTGCAAAATATGAAATATGATCTTCAGTAATATGATCTTCCAGGAGCGAGGACTCTGCCGTGTGAAACTGGCCTAATAAAATTTTATCCTGGAAAAGTCATAATTTTGAAATAAAAATAAATTTCGGCACAAGAATAATTATTCACCATAAATCAGCTGACAAGTGATTACACAGATGTGTGGAGAAGCCAGTCAGTCTATTGCTGTATTTCCATAAGGTCTATAGTTTCAATCAGGTACTTGTGGATGAGAATACTGCTTGAGGTCTACTGTTCACAGAACTACTAGTTATGTTAAGGTGCGTACAGATATACGCGCCGCGAACATGAGCAATTCACTTTTAATCAGCTGATTATATCTGTATTTTTACAGAAACGGTAAGATATAGATTTAAAAAGCTTGACATCAGCTGATTAAAAGTGAATTGCTCATGTTCGCGGCGCGTAAATCTTTACGCGCCTTTACATTTACATGACTGCCTTTACATTTACATGACTGGTGTCGGTGTTGCTCAAGCATCCAAAATGGATAATGTATTATATATAACATTAAAAGGTAGAAAAATCTATTTATAATCCCTTACATTCGAATATACTTTTGAAACAGTAAATGTTATTATCTCAAGTCAGAAATGTTAACATAGTTTCTCAATAGATTGAGATATATCACAAATAACTTTCGAAAAATTATGGCACTGATCTCTGAACAACTTAATCATCAATAAGAAAAAAAGTGATTTACTCTCAAATACAGAGCATATATTAAAATACAATATTATGCTACTGTTGGAATAATCCGTAATTTCAGAGTTTGAATTGAATATTGGAAAACAGTAAAACACTTTCCTAGAAAGAGGTGTAAGCTACATTAATTTGGAGAATTTGAAAACTGTATTGATTGGGTGTGTTGCTCTTAACTGGAAAACATAGAAATTATCAAATTCCAAGTAAAAGAGATGAGGAAAATGCTGTAGCACTGAGTTCAACATCAGAATGTGTTACAAGCTCGTAATTGAGTGGATTATTGGAAAACATGAAACCCCAATTTTATGCGATTTCCCTGATAAAAGACAAGAGAATCACATCAGATTCATTATGCATTGCTTCACTTTTTCACTTTCAAAGCTTGGTGGACGAGTTATTTCAATTCATGTCAAGGATATTGTTGATTATAGTACTGTTCTCATTGTCAAATCAATCTTTATGAAAATGGAAGGTTGCTTCTGAACCATTGAACTCGTTATTGCAATTGGAACAAAATCCAATTTAGATTTGTAATTATTCTGATCATCAGATTGGACCAGTTCAGTCCAAATTTCACGGTATGTTCACTTCTTGTAATTCAAGTCCAGTCACAAAACTACTAAAGTAACTGTATCATGAATGAATCTTCTCTCTTTTCAATTGCAAAATATGGTTGCACTTAGCCCGCGAGTTGTAGTTTGCAGTAACTTTCACAAAAGATTTACCAGTTGAATATCCACGAAATAACCAATCTTGTACACTAAAATTGAAACTTTTATAAAACAAACCTGGACATATTGTTGCAAGCAACCTCTGAGCTGTAGTCAGTTTTCATTTTTCACAATCAATTTCCATTTTCTATTGCAAAAATTACTACTATAATGTTTCACACTCTAAAAACAATTCGTGAAAACCGCAAAACATTGGGAGGTGAGGAGTCCTTGGCTTACTTTTCACGAGTCGAGAATAAAAAAATCCATATCATAAATTACTTCAATAACGTTTCATACAACGAAAACAGCAACATTTGGTTGTGAGTATCCCGCAGGTAGACTAGTAGCTTGCAAATGTATATGTGTGTTGTAAATATTAACCTCAACACTGAATGCGTCAAAGTTGAATAGGAGGCATGCTCATTGCCTGAAGTCAATTATTGCTCCACCTTGACGGGGTGTTTTTGTCGAAAATAGTTGTTAGCTACCCAATAGCCGAGCAACAATAACCGAACAAAGGTCATTTGCTTGTGAACGAGAGCATACCATGTTGCCGGAATAGTTTAACCAGGTGAATTAAAAGTTGCAAACTGAAACTCAATTAACGTCGCGCACCTTCCGGTTATAGCAACTTTTTCTGGCGCAACTTTTTTAATTCGTTGCGTTCAAAGAGTGAAGTGAAGCCAAGTTCGCAGGCAACGCGGTAATTCAGTTTTGGGCCCGTGTTGGTTAACTCAATCGCGGAGTCGCTCTCGGAGATATGAGGCGCTGAAGAGTACTGTGAGTGTAGCCTTTCAAAGTTAGTATGGGAGAACCATGCGGTAAAAGGTTTGGCAGTAGAGTGACAAAACATATGTAGTGACTGGTATTAAAGTAGGATGTCTATAGGTATTACATAAAAAATGATAATACTCAAATGACACTGACACTGATGTACACTATGTTTAGTATGAGCACAGTTTCCTGACGTTCAAGAGTATGTTCACTGAATAATAATGATTCCAGCAGATCTAAAATTTAATATTTATTCATGTATGATTATATATCAATGGTGATTGCATGGGTAATTTATATATACTACTGAAATGTAATTCATATAAATCTAAAATGATTTATAAAATACTCTCAAATAATATTATGAAGTGTCATTGAGCGTTTAGCACTATGAGCATGACCAGATTTAGTGACTAATCGTACATTGAGAATAGTATTTCTAAGAGATTTTCCAAGAGACGGGGAAGTAATATATATCCTACTCATGTAATAATGAGTATTCCAAAGTGTATGATAGTGTACCCATTTTAAGAGGGGTGTGGTATCACATAGATTATCTAGATAGAAATGTTTTATGAAAGTTTTACGGATTCCTTGAGCTAGGGTTGAGATATGTTTTCGATAATTATTCAGCATTTAAAATTCCGAAATAATACATTTGATGGTAATTTTTGATTGAAAGAGACATTTGACACCTAATACATTATTAATAATAAAGAAAATGTAGCTGTTAAGTTATACAAATATGATTGTAAGGAGGACGTGACCTACTTTTTGGCAGGAAACTTCGACTCTGATGTCACTTTTCCATGTGAAATTCACTATGAATTGAATACTACCCAATATATACTTATTATTCTTTCATTAAATACTTACAACTCACATCCACAACAATAGTTTATGTATTTTATGCTAAATCCTAGTCATAATTCCTCATAAAACGGCAATTAGTTATCTGTAATGGAAAACATAATGGAAAATATAGGATTTTGATTATTGATCCCAGTGTTATAAAAGTTTCGAATAATGAAAACACAAATTTGAAATTGTCAACCACTTTTTATTATTATAAATTATTATAATATATACAGAACCAGGTTTCGTGGCTTTACCAGCCACATCTTCTAGATGATTCTGTAACCTGGTTTTGTATATATTATAATAATAAAAAGTGGTTGACAATTTCAAATTCGTGTTTTCATTATGGAAAAGTACCACAACATCACTCACAACACAACTGTAAAATTTCGAAAAGTTTAAGGTTGTCTTAAAAAAATAAGGTTGTGAGAAAAATAACACTTACTTTTTGTAATATAACTGCAGTCTTGTAACCTAAAAAACTAAAAAAGAGAATATGAATTAAGATAAGATGCCTTCATGCAGTTCTGTGGCTGGCCTACTACTTGTTACTCCATTCTTCCCTCATGACGTCATGAAAATGCAAGTGCATGAACCTATTTTGTCGCCGAATTTGGGTGCTCAATCACGCCCCGAAATACTTGAGACGACCGAGCACTGCCCTGAAATTTTATGGAGCACTTGATGGTCGTCGAAAGTTGATCGATACGGTCTTTGCTTGCATTCCTGTTATTTATTTATTCAAGATGCAATCCCAATAACTTTAACAATTAATTCTTTCTCAAAAAGTGTCTGATTGAATTGAAATCTACATTGCCAATACAAGTTTTACAAGTGGGAAGTAGTTTGTAAAAATATTTTTAATGTATCTATATTGCAAGCGATTAAGTTTAGAAGGAATTGAATCAATCCCATAACCAAATTAAATATAATATAACAACAATAGTATTCTGCCAAGTGTGATTTGAATTGAAAAGATTTCGCAAATTCCGCGTCACTTTCATTTCAATGTTATGCATCTTGGATTGTGACATTGTAACTTATCTCACTCCGCGCACAGCCATTGAAATATAAATAAATTTCCCTATATGAATATGGCCTTCATCTCAGATTAGACTGTTGCACTATTTCGTACGACAGTGCAGTGCTCAACTGCAATGGGCAATTCAAAAGGAAAGTCAGATGTTTGGTCAGTTCAAGCATTGGACATTATCGCTGCAGATACTGCTGTCGTTCATTTCAGTTGTTGTTTGCTTTAACAGCTGACTGCTTCTAGGTTATGGGTTATTGTAACGCTTATGGGTAGCAGTTAATCCTAGCCATATTATGTTGGTGGTATTAACTAGTATAAGTGAGTACTGGACTATTCATTCATTCACTGACTTTCATGGCCTGACTCCTGACTACATGAATTAATTTTCATGCACTGACTACGGTACACTGTTGAGTACCTTCACACATGTCTAGATACTTGAGTATACTTAATTTTAAACTATACACTTTTTACGTCTTTTGTCAGATAGAAAAGAATAATCATTTTACCTTGGGTGTTATTCACATTCAGTAGAACAGCATAAGGATTCTTATATTCCTATTAAATTCTATCTTGTATTGAAAGAGTTTTGTAAAACCAATTACATCCAGTGTACTTCAATTTTGATGCTGTTAGCATCAAAACAAAGGTTTACGGCCCTGTTCTAGTATGTGCAGGTTCCATCTACTTTCAAAAATATTCCAATTTGGTCAAAAATAATAAATACAGTCAAAATACAGGTGGTGGATCTACTGGGGTTTTAGCACTAGGTCTAGAACTGTGTCTGTACAAAGTAAATCAATACTCTTATCAAACAAAAAAGTTGAACAATCTTAGTATGCTTCTATTAAATAATCAGTTAATGAAATGCTGGTCGCAACTTTTAAAACTAGGTATTATCGGAACGATACTAAACAATATAAGGTTTTGTTGAAAATTGGAGTTTTTTGAAAACTGGAATTGAGTTGATGGTTAGATTTCCACTTTTTTCTTTCATATATAATCAAATGAGACCTATTGATAAAGAGAAAATCACAATTACTCGTCAGTCGTCACATAAAAAATCTATTGATACGAAACATCCTTCAATTTAGCAGCCTCGAGATGACAAGCAGCCCACACTGTTCTGTTGTCTCCTTTGAACAACATGCAAGATTAACAATTTGCACCGTGTCTTGAATGAGCGAGCAACGTTGATGAATACTCTTTTTAATTCGCTGCATGCGGTGCGAATGGAAAAGAATGAAAAGAGGAAGAAAGGAGATGGGAAACACGCGAATTGCACAAGAGAGAACTTGTTTGCAAGCCCAATTCGCTCCGTACCAGAGGGGTTTTTCCTCCTCCCACTGCATGTCATATTCTGCAGAACACATTCAATGTAGTCTACTGCATACAACCAACATACAACCGCTCATTTTTTCAACCGGAAAAGAGTGTTTTCATTACAATTTCCATTACTCTTCACGCGCAGCAAGTAGAACGCCGCATGCTGAATATGTGGCCTAGACTAGATTGTCAGAGCAAAGAAGTACTGAATGGTGGAGGATATAGATGGATTGACATCAACGATCGAATAAGAGGAGCAAAGAATGAAATAATACAAACGTAGATAGTGTGTTGGGAGAAATTGAGGGAAGATTAATAAAAACTGTGAACAGAAAAAAATTGTGAATAGATGAGATGATGGATTGACATCAAAAAAGAGAAGGAAGGAAAACAGGATACGATGTTAGAACAAGCGTTGTCTGTGAAATAGAAGAATTGGGGAGAGAATTAAATACTGTGAATGAAGAGGAATACTGAGAGGTTTGAAAACAGAAATAAGGGAAAGTTAAAATATAATTTGATATTAAACGTAGACCGTGGAATGATATATATTTGGGGGGAATCTTTATACAGTATGGAGAGATACTAGTCTGTGGAAGAAGAGAATTGCTGATTGGAGAAGGTTTACTAGACAAAATAGGAGATGAAATCGAATAAAAATAAAATATTGCACGTAGACCACACTAGAATTACCGTATAGATCTTGGAAGATGGATTCTTACTGATACCACGGAATGATGAACAATGTCTTTCCATATTCTATTCAACGACGAAAAAATGCCTTTAGTAATTTTATAAATCGTGGAATGAGAGCTATGGCGAACAGGGAAGGAACTATAGATTGACAAGAGAGGAAGTATCAGAGGAAGAGTATGTCTTCACACAAAGATTGGCAGTGCGATGAGGATAGAGGGAAGAGTGACAAGGAGAGAAATGACAAATTGAGAATAAAATATGTAGAAATGAAGTGTGTGGGAAATGAAAAGAGATTCGTGTGAAGTGTGAGTGAGAAATAAATTAATGTACTTGAGAAGGCGAGAAATGGATAGAGGAAGATATTTCTCGTGTACATCATGCAAAAGGAGTAGTGAAGGATCAGGGGGATTGTTTATGAAAGCTGTCACGTCCGCAAACGCGGCAACTAAAGAAAACGCTCTCAGGAGACTCGCAAACGTATTTCGCGCATTAAATCCTTCTCCGCGCCACACAGATGCTCTGCTCTTGTAACCAACTTTCACTTATCAAGACCGAAATTTAATTCAGCTGTCGCAGAAAGCTCTCTGCCACTTAATGCCTGCAAACGAAATGGAAAGGTAAGACATAATAGTCCAGTACATTGGTGAATGTAATTTATATTGTAGTTCTGATTTTTTAATATATTTTTTGGGTACATAAGAGAAGACCAGAACCAATTTCTTCATGCAAAATTTCCTTGTTCTAGATACAGGGTGGCACAAAAACCTCTTATTTTCGGCTCATTCTCCAGTTTTCAGCTATTTCTGCCAAATCTCGTAATCGGACAGAAAAATTTGCTCTTGCCTTTTTTTTAGATCAAAAAATTCTGAATGAAATGAGATCATTCAGAAGTCTCTATCTCCAATGAGTACTGAGTTATGATTTTTCAAAAATGAGTGAAATTTGAAGGAAAAATCAATTTTGATGAATTTCAGTTTTTGATCAACAATATCTTCCGATTGTTTACATTTAGATGTATAATTCAAAATCCCTCTGGACGTATTTTTGTGCTCTACAATCTGAAATCAGGGAGAGCGCTCTATCTCAAATAGATTTCCAGGTACACCTGACAACAATGCTCCTTGTATTGTGAAAAACACCTAATTTTCAGCTTCAACCATCATCACCAACTACATTGTCCTCACAATGACATAAGTTATAAGTGTTTGAATGTTTGATCCTTGAGGTGTCCTTAAGCGCGCCTCTCCACTATAAATACTTTATAGGAAATACTGAAATGAAGTGCATCTAACGGGTGATTCTCATAGGATAGAACATGATCTCATGAACTTATGTCATTGTGCGAAATATCAATGTGAGGACAATGTAGTTGGTGATGATGGTTGAAGCTGAAAATGAGGTGTCTTTCACAATACAAGGAGCATTGTTGTCAGGTGTACCTGGAAATCTTTTTGAGATAGAGCGCTCTCCCTGATTTCAGATTGTAGAGCACAAAAATACGTCCAGAGGGATTTTGAATTATACATCTAAATGTAAACAATCAGAAGATATTGTTGATCAAAAAATTTTTTTATATAAAAAAAAGGCAAGAGCAAATTTTTCTGTTCGATTACGAGATTTGGCAGAAATAGCTGAAAACTGGAGAATGAGCCGAAAATAAGAGTTTTTTGTGCTACCCTATATCTAGCACAAAGAAATTTTGCATGAAGAAGTTGGTTCTGGACTTCTCTTATGTACCCAAATAATATATTAAAAAATCAGAACTACAATATAAATTGCAAGCGCACCCCCTTTCTTATTTCTATATTGACTGGACTATAATAAAACGAGTTTTTAATGCACGCCTAAGGTGGGTGTTTGTGTAGTATGGCTTGTAATTGTGAGCTATTGAATCAATAAATAACGATTCACTCTACTTCATTCTTGAAACTCGAAATATTCAGTATCAGCTATTGTATGAATCTGATTCAGCATAATTATAAAATCATATTAATGGATTCAAGAGAAAATTTTATTCTGAATGCACTCGAATATTATAAAACCAGAATAGGAGCTGTCCTCTGAAACAGGCGATTGAGCTGCATTGAACTGAGATGTGATATCGAACAAAGATTTGTTCATATTAATAAATTAACGTGAAATCAATACTATGCTATCAATTTGCCGCATTAATAGCGCTACCATTAATGTGATTTGACAATATTAGTCATGAATTAAAATTTCATTAGTAGATTGTAAATTTTATTGAAATGTATTTTTTCAAAAATTATCCTAGAAGGGGGGAAATAGTTGAACTATATGATCTATACTTATCCAAGACATTATCCAAGATACCAAGATCTTGCAGCGTATCTTGAAATAATAATAATTTATTCATGGAGGCAACAGGTAAAAACCCATTTTGCCTCCTACACACATTACAATCATACACTATACAATCCAAAAATGTATTTTAAGAATTAAGTATGAAGAAATGTTAAAAAACAAGAAATGTAATGTAAGTGAAATAATAAGAAATAGAAATTAAATGAATCAAAAATACTAACAAAAGTATGTCAAATGAATGAGAATGAAATTAAATATAAGATTTTAACAATTTTAGAAAACTTGAAATCAATAATTACTGTATTCAATTAATCAATTATCAATAAACTACAATAAATTAATCAATAGGCCTGAAAAATAATTATTCAATTAATCAATAAATCACAACAAATAAATCAATATTTATAATGAGAAAATTGCAAAGGTAATTAATTAAACCCTGAACTTCAAAACTTAATAAAAGTCTGTTGATTCAAGTTTAGCCTACAATGAAAAGAAAATAGAATGTCTGTGAATCACTACCACATAAAATTAATGAAAGAAAGAAATGCAAATCACGAAATGACAAATCACATAATATTATCGACTAGATCGCACGCCATCCTACGGAATTTGTACGGGGAGAACCAAAAGATATCCAAGCGCTGAGAACAACTATTGAAAATTCTCTGTGCTCTATTCAGAGGAGAGTTATAATGACTCACCGTTCTGGAGCGTGAGATATGAAAAGAAAAGGTCGAACGGCGAGCAATTGTATTTATATAAATGTTAATTTTTGAAAGCAGATACGGAGAATCAATTTTGTTATTTAAAAGATTATAAAGGAAAAGAAGAGATTTGACGTCACGTCTGACTTTCAGTGATTTAATTCCAAACATACTTCTTAAAGAATTGGTAGGGTAATCAAACGGGCAGAAAACATTGTGCTTTTTATAATAAATACATCTCAAGAATTTATTCTGCATTCGTTCTAGTATTTGAATCTGTTCATTATAAATGGATTCCAAATTTCGCTAGCATATTCCATCAGGCTTCTTACAATTGATTTGTATAACAGTACCAAAGGCACTATGTCTCCAAAGGTGAGCATGTCCTCAAGATGAATCCCATCTGCTGATTAGCTCTGTTAGATATGTAATCTACATGTGCATTGAAAGAAAAATCAGAACTGAAAACCACTCCAAGATCCTTGAACGATTCCACCTTTTCTAATGGTATACCATTTATATGGTAAACATGTATGAAAGGAGAAGACTGTCGAGTAAAACTCATGAATTTACATTTTCCTACATTTATTTTTAGTTCATTTGTAACACACCACTTGGACAAATTGTCAACGTCAATCTGTAATCATAACAATCTCTCAGATCATTGACTTCTTTGAACAACTTGACATCATCTGCATACAAAAGACATTTTGATTTATTGATAACAGATGGGAGATCATTGATGAATAAAATAAAAAGGAGTGGCCCAAGGTTAGAGCCCTGAGGTACCCCCGATGTGCACTCAAAGAATTCTGATTTATATTGTTGAATTTTTACATATTGTTTTCTTGCTTGAAGGTAGCTCTGAACAAGATGAACCAGAGTATTGCAGAATCCCAACACTTTAAGTTTTCTTATCAGAAGTCTATGGTTGATAGTGTCAAAGGCTTTTGATAAATCTGTGTAGATAACATCAGTACGCCCTCCATCATCTAGAACATGTGACACTTCATTACTAAAAACCATAAGATTGGAAACAGTGGAGCGACGAGGTAAAAATCCATGCTGCTGGGGTGAAATAATTCTCTGACCCTGATCATAAATTATGGAATGAATAACTTTTTCAAAAACTTTAGAAAAACAATTTAAAATAGAAATTGGCCTATAATTTTTTATATCATTTCTATTTCCAGATTTGAAAACTGGAGTAACCCTTGCCACCTTCCATTTTGAAGGAAATTTACCCGCCCTCAAAGATAAATTAAAAATAAATTTCAATGGCTTTATCAAGACTGCGGCACAGCCTTTAACAATAAAAGTTGAAATCGCATCAGGACCCTCAGAGCAGCCAGACTTAAGCTCATTAATCGCAGACAGGATGTCATTAAAAGAGACTGACCCAACACCCCCATTCAACAATGAGCAGCACTCAGACATCTCAGGAACCCCCTCTTGTGCATCAGGTGTATCAGCCTCATAAACAGATTTAAAATATTTAGAAAACCCATCGACGATATTTGCCCCACAGTAGGACTCTCCGTCAAGTGTCATGGTCGACTCCACAAAAGAAGTTTTTCTTTTCGAATTCACATTATTTCGCAAACTATTTTGAATTCTACTTATAATGCCTCATAGGCTGCTCAAATTCTAGTTTTAAGAGATGCTCGTAATGTTTTAAATATATTATCATGATAGGGTGAAGTTCTTCTCTTTCTTGAACACTTATTCTTCAATTTCAAATCAGATATGATATCATGTGTGAACCAAGGAGGATACTTATTATTTGAAAAAATCACCCTCCTCTTAGGAATGAACTCATTGGAATGATGGTAAAGTATTTTATAAAACTTATTTACTGCAGAGTCAACGTCACCACTACAAAAAACGGAATCCCAACTGCAATCACGGAGACTAAGATAGAGACCGAGAAAATCTCCTTTATGATATTCATAATGAAATTCAGGTGGGTGTCTTGAATTTAGCCCTGACGCCGTCACTGAGTATGAGGCATCCACACATAACGCAGGGTGATAACCATCTTCAGGGACAAGTGGATCATCGCTCTTCATTACTTTTACTGGAAAGTTACTCAACACTAAATCCAGAGTTCTACCAAGCTCATTTTGCACTGTGTTATATGATACTAGATCATAGAATGACATGAAACGATAAAGAAATTTTGCTTTAGGTGAACCAGAAGAGAGATCATAAGTATTATTGTTAATTTCAGGTAAATTGAAATCTCCAACTATCATTAAATTCCCACTGAGAATGCCATTTAAAGATTCAATATATTCACAGTAGCCAAGAAAAATATTCGATGGAGTTGACGGTGGAATGTAAACAGCATTTATGTGATAATAGGATGAGCTCAATTTTAGTCTTATCCCTACGGAATCAAAACAAAAATTATCATTCTGACAAAGCTCAATACAGAGCTCAGATTGTAATGACCTTCTTACTGCGATAAGAACTCCACCTCCCCTCTGACAGCCATCACCCCCGCCCCTATCACTCCGATAGACAGCATAGCGATCGTCGAAAACTTGCTGATTATGCCACTGTGCAGCCAAGTCTCAGTCAATATTATCAAATCGTAATCTGCATTTAAAAGTGCATTATAGAAATTAAGGACCTTTGTACGAAGTCCCCGAACATTTTGGTAGTATACAGACAAAGAGTGATTGAAAGACATATATTATGATAAAAAGAAAAAGTAAATCAATAAGTGAAGAGATAAGAAAAAAGAAAAAAAAATACTAGCGTCACCTTCAGCCGCACAAAAATGAAAAGGATTAAAAGTATTTCAGGTAGACGGATACCTAACGATAAGATACCGATAAAATGGGTTTATCTGTCACACAAACTGATACAGGCTTGGTACCGTTATGATATTGAATGAAATATTCTGGTTTCAGCTGAACGATTCTTCCGAATGTGATTATCAATTACTGGTCTTAAACTAGAAAAAACTACTGTTGTTAACAAAAGAGAAAAAAACTTGAAATTGAATTTGAAAAATCTATAGCAGTGGTAAGTAATTAAGAAACAAAGATAAAAAAATATTCTGTGTTAATTCAGCTCGAAAAATCGATCAATCAAACTCAAATAATCAATTTAAAATTCAAAGGTTCCATTTCAAATTCAATTATGTACATACGGCACAAATTAATTACAGAGCCCAATATGCCGAGCAAAATCAAAACAAAATTAAAAATAAAACTACTTTCAAAATTAAAATAAAATTCAAGATAAAAATTAAAATAACCCATAACTTCAGAATCACTATGATCACAAAAGAGAACACGTTTAAAAATAATACAATTAATTTACCTAAGTCATTAGGCCACAAGTTTGAATATAAAAAAAATATAAAACATTTTTATATAAGCATTAGTGAATCCGTATTCCTCAATATTCAATCTGCAAGCTTCACAAATCTAAAATGATTCAAAATATTTCCCAAACTTAATAAACAAGAATGATTACTGTATGAAAAATTCGATATTTCAAGATATCTGAGTTTCATAATTCGGTTTTTTATGGTGCTCGTTAGAAAAGGATTCATAATTATTTCAAAATTATGTAAAACGTGGTGTCAATTTGAATACATAAGTGATAAAGAACCAAACTTATCTTCTAGTATTCAACTCATGAGAATTGAATGTCGTCCTTCCTTATTTTACAACTTTATTTTTTAATGAATATTTTTCCTCAGCTACTAGTTCCTCACTTGTTTTGAAAAGTAGGGATCGACGTTTTATTCACAGTTGTTGAATTTTTTATGATTTGAAGCTTCATCTTTATCCGTGAATGGATTTGGAAATGGAGAAAGTTTCAAATCGAAGTTTTTAATTTCCCAAAGGTCGACGAGTTGAGATTGGCCAGCTGTGTCTCCTCTCGTCTGTCACCCATCAATTAAAATTCAAATTAACCCGAATCCTGCAGAGGAGCCTGTGACGTCATCGTGGCATTATTCAAATTTGAACTAGTATTAACGTGATCATTGCCCAAGATCAGAATACAATTAAAATATTCCGCACATTTTCTTTCGGATTTAGAGCTCATTTTATGAATTAATTACTTCTTTGAAAGTGTTTTGTAAATTTTTGTTTCATACGGATACTTTTTCTATTTTTCTCGAGTGCTTACTGAATGCTGAGTGCTAGTGCATAAACGCTTTTTTATTTGCAACGCCAATATCTTCCATTATATTATTATTTAGTTTCAATCAAGGTACCTAGAATAATAGGTACATTGGTTTCAATGAAAGCAACCATAATTTTGTTTGGGAATTTCTCAATGTTCAAAACTGAATTTAGTTTTTAATTTTTGTGAATTTATATTGACTTGGAAATAGAATATGATTTTATTTTTGAAGATGCTGTAAAGTAATTTGGAATGCTTTTGCAATGGATGATTGGAATGAACATTCAACTACATAAGTTATTTTATTATTACATGAGGTCCAGAATGATGTGTGGACAAATGGAAGGATAATGAGAGATTGAGTAAACCTACAATCAAACCACCGGGAAGCGATGTTTGAACCAAATCATATTTAGAGAAGTCGGAATCTCTAGAGAGATAATCGACCTCTTCATTTTAGTGGGGTGGTCTTCTCCCGTCCGATATAAAATCGACAAGTGGTTTTGTGGAGCTGATTATTTTCGTTTCATCAGAAGTAAGAATCTCTACATCCTCATCAATTGTAAATGTGGTTATCGTGGAAATAAAATTATTGTTCAAAGATGGGTTCTCAATGTGATAGTACAATACGATATTTCAGATTGTTATAATAATAGTATACCACTACATTCGATATTTATATGCTTAAAAAGAACCCTCATCGGTGGTTCGCAACTCACCTTGGTAGTTCTATTACCCTTATCATCATTACTCCCATTAACTAAGTACGCATTTGGAAATTGTCTAAATTGATATAAAACGATAAACAAAAAATACTAATAAGTCTCTATACTAATTTGAAATTCTAATGGATCCTAATCAAGTCCAACGTTCAGAAAAATTAACTCTCAAAGAATACAGAGAAAATTATTCTAAAAAAATAATTCAAAAATCTGGTGTGGTACACTCACACAACTTTCCTTGCTCATATTTGAAACTACGATCAGACTTCTGTATATGTGTATATATAATTGTTTTCAGAGTACTTTTTCTTTGTGTGAATTGTGAAATTCGATGATTTTTTCATCACAAATCTGGTGTGGTACACTCACACTACTTTCCTTGCTCATTGATCTATAAGCCTCATTCTTAAACGAGGATAATCTAGGGGAATAACATTATGCCGATTGGCGGCTTAATAATTTTATTAAAACTACGATTATACTATTGTTATTGTTTCCAGAGTACATTTTCCTTTGTTTGAATTATAAAATTTAAGGATTTTTTAAAAGTTGTCAAAACAGCTGTTCTACAAATAAAATATCGACGTGTGTTCTTTTGAATAAACTGCTCTACCCACCTACCTCAAGCACGAGAAGGAGGTTACAAAGTAAATTTCTCAAGAATGGGGTGGACCCCCTGTTAGTTTCTCAGGAAGGAAACTCATGCTAGTTTATAGAGCTGATATATAACTAACTATACAGGGTATGAATTTGAAAAAAATCGGTCAAGTCATTTTTGAGAAAATCGTGAAAAACATGTTTTTATTTTGCGATTATCCGCCATTTTTCTCAAGAATATTACGGAGCTCCTGCAATTTTCCAAGAAATGAGACTCGTGACAGTTGATAGGGCTTATAAATAGCTATCCATGGTAAAAATTTGAAGAAAATCGTTAGAGCCGTTTTCGAGAAAACCGTGAAAAACATGGTTTTTTAGTGATTATTCGCCATTTTTCTCAAGAATATTACGGAGCTCCTGCAATTTTCCCAGGAATGAGACTCAAGTCAGTTGATAGGGCTTATAAATAGCTATCTAGGGTATAAATTTGAAGAGAATCGTTAGAGCCGTTTTCGAGAAAACCGTGAATAACATGGGTTTTTAGTGATTATCCGCCATTTTTCACAAAAATATTACGGAGCTCCTGCAATTTTCCCAGAAATGAGACCCATGTCAGTTGATCGGGCTTATAAATAGCTATCCGTGGTATAAATTTGAAGAAAATCGTTAGAGCCGTTTTCGAGAAAACCGTGAAAAACATGGTTTTTTAGTAATTATCCGCCATTTTTTCCGCCATCTTGAATTGAATTTTATTGAATTTCTTATTGTCGGGTCCTCATGGTATAAGGACGTTAAGTTTAAAATTTCAAGTCAATCGGTTGATTAGGAATGGAGTTATCGTGTTCACAGACATACACACATACACACATACACACATACACACACACCACACACACACACACAGACCAACACCCAAAAATCATGTTTTTGGACTCAGGGGACCTTGAAACGTATAGAAAACTTGAAATTTGGGTACCTTAATTTTTTTTGGAAAGCAATACTTTCCTTACCTATGGTAGTAGGGCAAGGAAAGTAAAAATTGGCCAGCTGTGTCTCCTCTCGTCTGTCACCCATCAATTAAAATTCAAATTAACCCGAATCCTGCAGAGGAGCCTGTGACGTCATCGTGGCATTATTCAAATTTGAACTAGTATTAACGTGATCATTGCCCAAGATCAGAATACAATTAAAATATTCCGCACATTTTCTTTCGGATTTAGAGCTCATTTTATGAATTAATTACTTCTTTGAAAGTGTTTTGTAAATTTTTGTTTCATACGGATACTTTTTCTATTTTTCTCGAGTGCTTACTGAATGCTGAGTGCTAGTGCACAAACGCTTTTTTATTTGCAACGCCAATATCTTCCATTATATTATTATTTAGTTTCAATCAAGGTACCTAGAATAATAGGTACATTGGTTTCAATTAAAGCAACCATAATTTTGTTTGGGAATTTCTCAATGATCAAAACTGAATTTAGTTTTTAATTTTTGTGAATTTATATTGACTTGGCAATAGAATATGATTTGATTTTTAAAGATGCTGTTAAGTAATTTGGAATGTTTTTGCAATGGATGATTGGAATGAACATTCAACTACATAAGTTATTTTATTATTACATGAGCTCCAGAATGATGTGTGGGCAAATGGAAGGATAATGAGAGATTGAGTAAACCTACAATCAAACCACCGGGAAGCGATGTTTGAACCAAATCATATTTAGAGAATTAGGAATCTCTAGAGAGATAATCGACCTCTTCATTTTAGAGGGGTGGTCGTCTCCCGTCCGATATAAAATCGACAAGTGGTTTTGTGGAGCTGATTATTTTCGTTTCATCAGAAGTAAGAATCTCTACATCCTTATCAATTGTAAATGTGGTTATCGTGGAAATAAAATTATTGTTCAAAGATGGGTTCTCAATGTGATAGTACAATACGATATTTTAGATTGTTATAATAATAGTATACCACTACATTCGATATTTATATGCTTAAAAAGAACCCTCATCGGTGGTTCGCAACTCACCTTGGTAGTTCTATTATCCTTATCATCATTACTCCCATTACCTAAGTACGCATTTGGAAATTGTCTAAATTGATATAAAACGATGAACAAAAAATACTAATAAGTCTCTATACTAATTTGAAATTCTAATGGATCCTAATCAAGTCCAACGTTCAGAAAAATTAACTCTCAAAGAATACAGAGAAAATTATTCTAAAAAAATAATTCAAAAAACAATTAAAATATGCAGTAGGAATGTTGACATGCTTTTATTTCACTTTGCGAATATAAAATGTCATAGCTAACATCGTTTCAACTTACATAACTTTCCCAATACAAATGAATTATTCCATCGAAATACGGGCTTCCTTCAAAACTTGTGAGCTTTTGTGATGATTATTTTAAAAGCTCTTCAATCAAGTTTTCAAATAAACTCAAGTGCCTTAGGATCGAAGTTCATGAATTTATAATGTAAATAAGTTAGTGACGTAGTGCTTCAATTGCGCTCTCTACTTTGAAGATTCTACGAGATATATATTCATGAGGATTTCCAAAGATTGCACTATATTATTCATTGACCATTTGAGCGATGATAATCGAATTCAGGCCTTACTAACTGAACAGTTGAAAGGGCAAAGCTATTTGGTTTGATTAAAATTGATTTTTTTCGAATTCTCATCAAATTCCTTAGAGGATGCTCCATGATTCAAGGTACTCGATCATTTTCTTACTCATCGTGATTTTCAATGAATCCGATGGCGGACAGAAGTACAGTATATTTCATTCAGCATTCAAAACTTGTAGTCTATTTTGTTAATTGTCAATAGAATATCAATAACCATCTGGATGGAGATTAACAAGATAATTATTATTCATTCAATCATTTGTTTATTGAAAAACTGCAATCAGTTTGGGCACCATAAGCTTGATTCTATTATGGAATCAAGATCTATTTTCAACACCTCCAGGCTATGCCACTTGAATTCTATACAGATTGAAAATTCACACAATATTAATAGAAATACGGAATTTGTTCGTTCATTCGTGATAAAAATATTTCAATTTCAGTGCTGTTTGCTGTCCAAGCTATCATGATTATTAATAATTTATTGTAACTAATGAAAAATTAGAAGATTATTATCATTTCAAAACTCATCGATACAGTTATTTTGATGTTCCATTGAAACCAATATAATCTCCTTCTTGTACTATTTTTTGAAGCAGATCAGATCACTCACTCAATGCTTCTCATTCAACTTTTTATGATTGAAATTCAATTCCTCTTAATCCTCTTTCGACTGAATTCAATTTATATATAGTCTCTTCATATTGAAAAGATTGGATTGAATATGACACATGCTCGCTAACCGATTTCGTTGGAGCTTTTCAATCTTCATCAAATCACGACGAAGCTCATTCTGAACACAATACACTTACACTTACATTCACACATTCATACTTCTTGAAGGAACATGCGAACATTATTGACTTTTTCTCATTCAATTATAATTTTTTCATGTGATGCCTTATCCTACTTACATTTAATTGCCCCGAACAATGGATAATTGGTAATAATGTACTCAGTATACAAACAAATTGGACATTATTAAAATTTTCATAGCTGCTCAATTTTTCTCCAAATGTATTTATTTTCAAAGGCAACTCTTCACGAGTATTTCAAGCCCAGATGATAATGAGGGGATGAATGACAATGCCACACAGACGCTTCCATTTGTGATGATGAATGAATGATAGTTGATGAAATGAAATGTGAGAACGGGCATCCAGCCGATACAAAATGAGAGTGGAATAATAGAACCCTAATCACCTGACATATCCACAATAAGAACCACTTGCTACTCACTGCTCAAATAGATTCTCAATGTGTGTGAACTTATATATTCATATTTAAGGTAATGCCCACATTTGCTGCAGGCTTGTGCGTGGTTAATGAGATGAAGAAGAAAAATATATATATATATGAGTGGACCTACTGTACAGCTTTGGGTGGGTTCGAACTACCTTATCTAAAAGAATGAGTGTTTTTACTTTCCTTGCCCTATCACCATAGGTAAGGAAAGTATTGCTTTCCCAAAAAAATTAAGGTACCCTTATTTCTATACGTTCCAAGGTACCCTCAGTCCAAAAACATGATTTTTGGGTGTTGGTCTGTGTGTGTGTATGTGTGTGTGTGTATGTGTGTGTGTGTATGTCTGTGAACACGATAACTCCCTTCCTAATTAACCGATTGACTTGAAATTTTAAATTAAGGTCCTTATACCATGAGGATCCGACAATAAGGAATTCAATAAAATTCAATTCAAGATGGCGGAAAAAAATGGCGGATAATTACTAAAAAACCATGTTTTTCACATTTTTCTCAAAAACGGCTCTAACGATTTTCTTCAAATTTATACCATGGATAGCTATTTATGAGCCCTAACAACTGACATGAGTCTCATTTCTGGGAAAATTTCAGGAGCTCCTTAATATTCTTGAGAAAAATGGCGGATAATGAACGACTAAAAAACCATGTTTTTCACGGTTTTCTCGGAAACGGCTATAACGATTTTCTTCAAATTTATACCATGGATAGCTATTTTTAAGCTCTATCAACGGACATGAGTCTCATTTCTGGGAATATTTAAAGAGCTCCGTAATATTCTTGAGAAAAATGGCGGATAGTGACTAAAAAAACCATGTTTTTCATGGTTTTCTCGAAAACGGCTTTAACGATTTTCTTCAAATTTATACCATGGATTCATAAGCTCTATCAACTGACTTGAGTCTCATTTCTGAAAAAATTGCAGAATCTTCGTAATATTCTTGAGAAAAATGGCAGATAATTACTAAAAAGCCATGTTTTTCACGATTTTCTCAAAAAAGACTTGACAGATTTTTTTCAAATTCATACCCTGTATATTGTATGTGTATTTTGTGTTATTTATCAGCTCTAACAACTGGCATCAGTCTTTTTCCTGGGAAACAAATGGGGGGTCCACCCCATCCTTTGAGAAATGGACCTTGGAACCTCCTTCTCGTGCATGAGGTAGGTAGGTAGAGCAGTTTATAAAAAGAACACATAGTCGATATTTCATGTGTAGAACAGCTGTTTTGACGACTTTTAAAAAAATAATCGAATTTCACAATTTACACAAAGAAAAAAGTACTCATTAGTACTATTAGTAAAAAACCAATTATATATACACATATAAGCAGTAGTCTGATCGTAGTTTCAAATATGTTGCCGCCAATCGTCATTATGTTATTCCCCTAAAGTATTCTCGTTTAAGAATGAGGCTTACAGTTCAATGAGCAAGGAAAGTTGTGTGAGTGTTACCACACCAGATTTTTTCATTTTTATTCATTATTTTCTCAGATTATTCTCAAGTAAAATCAATTATGCAATGTGAACTTTTAATATGCACCTGCAAAGCCTAAAACCCAGCGCAACCAATAAAGCTTACGACTATATACCTCAACCTTCAAATATATATATAGCCTATGGATATATTACACACGCATCACCCTTCACCAAGCCAGATATTTATCACCTACGTAGCTACGCATTGTTTCGGGCGCTCAGTAATGGAATTCACGTTTTTGCGTGAATAACTGCGTCGTCTAAACTGTTGGGATTAGAGCGATGAAGGCGATTTATATCTGAGGCACAAATGTCCGGTCCGGTTCATTTTTGCCGCCTCAGAGAGAAAGAGAGAGTGTGATAAACTGAGTGATACTGAGGGGGGGGAGAGAGGAGTAAAAAGGTAAATTATGTTCAAACAGAAACGCCGAACATTCGGACCAATAGGACAGTTGGTCCAGCGGCTCTTAATAATTTATTATTTCATAGCCATAAATTTATGCCATCCTGGACTGAGTCCGTAAATAAGTGTTATTGTAGTTGCCTTTTGTTGAAAGCCTTGCTGGGTGTTTTGTTGCTCACCACTACACTGCAACAACTTTCTCCATTTGTGACTATCCACACTTTCTCATTTTTTGCGAATCTTTTCTGCTATGAAATGTGGCTTTTCCTCGAAAATGAGCTGCCGGCGAAAAAGTGCCCCTGCTTTTTGTTTGCTTGATTGCCATTTAAGAGGAAATACACATTCTCTTGAAGAACTTCTTTTCATAATTGATTGAAGTTTTTTATTCTACTGATATTGATTGGATTCGTTGCCATATGAACCGCATGTAAAGTCTGAATATTCATAAAAAGTCTCATTGAAAAGGAATAATCAAATGCAAATACAATTCATGAAAAAATACATTAGATTTTCAATATGTAGAATTTCTCCACAACTCTTGATTTTGAAAAGAATGTTATCTAGTCATTGATAGATCAATATTCTATAAATGTGTGATTTCTTTGCTTGGTGAAGTGTTTCACAGTTAATTCTATTTAATAATATTGTAAGAGTGAATAGACATAGAATTCATTAATCGTGAAATTCTTTGAAGATGATTAAGATAGAAAATCAATTAATTTTTTCAAACGAACGGCCATAGGTCTAGTAATACTGTAACAAAAGTCATGAATCGTAACTTATAATACTAGTATGAATTCGAATTGATTCTCTGCTTCATAAAATTATGATAGTAAAATTGCATCTCTATAGTTGAAGATAACAAAGCATATAAATCTATTGATTTATTATACATGGTGGCAATGGAGAATGTGATACAAAGTGTCCAGAGGATTACCATTATCATAGCTGAATGAGAATGCAACGATGCACAACAAAATTATATGGCTAGAAGCCAGAGTAGCACAAGGAACAAAATAAATTCAAATTCATCTCCCCAAACTCCAAGACAATATCCTTGTTTGGTGAGATGAATTTGAATATGGATCAGTATGAAATTGGTGAAGTAGGGCAGAAGACGTGGGTGGGTTTTAGAAAAATTGTCTCTCGTACTTTTACAAAATATAAACTTTGATTTGGAGTTTGAACTGTCTGCGTGTTCTCTCTAGGAATTTTCTGTATCAGCTATGAATAGAAATTTGGTGTTAAATAGTCGATGTTGCAGTTATTTCCCACGTGGCTGAAATACATAATATGGGCCTAATAGTGAGAGATAAACAGGAATTACTGGAAGTTTTGACACGCAACGACTATTAGATAGCTTCCGCCCCATTTCTGCGGTTTGTAGACCTGATCAGGAAAAATTCAGAGAATTTCTTATTACAGTTGCTGTAGGTTTGTAGGTTGGTGCTGAGTTCAGTAGTCAGCTGAATTAGAAATGTTGTTGAGCTGATTTCAGCTGAATTAGAAATGAAACTTCAGCTGAATTAGAAATGTTGAGCTGATTTCATAAATATCGAGCGCATAGAGCTAAATTGAGTTTTAAATATATAGAATAAGATGGAAATTTAGATATTCTTTGTACAATTTTCAGATGTTTTTTTTCTAAATTGAATTCAGGTATTTTTCAATTACATTATACAGTATTTAGTTTTATGACATATGCGTCTATATAATATTGTAATGGGCCCTACACACCTACGGATTTGGCTCGCGGATTTGGCCTGTCTTGGTCTGTGTCCTTGAACGACTGAGCGAAATCACTACGCACTAGCCCGGCCAGCAACGCGAGCCCGGCCTGTCGTACTTTTCAAGGCTATCCTCTCCACCAAAATCTAAATCGTCCAATAATGGAGATAGAGGAATTTTGATTTCACATTTTAATTCAGCGACCCCAAATTCTTCTAAGGGTTAATCCCATTTTCGAAAATACCCGAAAACAAGGGAGTTATGACTGTTTTTATAGCTTTCTATTATAATAGTGAAAACGTACTAGGTTAATAAGATAATAATGTTTTGCTCACAAAGGGACAGGCAAAGGTTTTTAGAAGTGTTTGAACACTTGAAAGTTCAGATCTAAACATGAACATTTTTAAAACTTTTTTTAATTTTGAACTTTGAAAAGATGAATCCAAAAATTAAATCAGAAAATCAACTATGAGTATGAAAAGAGTTGAATATGAATTCAACTCTGACCATTTTCACTTCCATTTCCTTCTCATTGTTATTTTATCTGTCTCTCTACACACACACACACACACTCTCTCTCTCTCTCTCAATTCATTTTGTTTAATCAATCAATCAATCTCTCTCTCTCCACTACTGGATTCCTACTCGCACAATCTTCACTTTGACTCGATCTTCCACTACTGGATACCTTCTCGCTCTACCTCCACTCGGACTCGATTCTTCCACTACTGGATACCGACTCGCTCTATCTCAACTTGGACTAGATCTCCCACTACCAGTTCTTCCTCAATCTTCATCTTATTCACCATTAGGATTATTCATCACCGTAATTCCACAGATCACAACATCTACATCTTAATGATGTGTTTAGTGAATTTTTTTGAACTAGTGTTTTTAAATAGTGAAAGGAGCCGAACTGTCAAGGCATACAGGATGCACTCGAATCAAGAGACTTTTTCATTTAGGTTAAGTTTTATCAGTTTCATCCCCATTTTCCCCGTCATGTGTCGTTCTGAGGTCGGTTCACGGTTGGTCTGCTGCTTCCATGATGCCTCTCACTGACTCGTCAGCTCGCTCGCCCTCAAGTAGGTATGATTATTTCAGTAATAGAAATAATGACGCAGGTATGTTTCTAGCAAATAAGCTCCACTCTTTCAAAAAACTTTTCAAGGCTGCTCACCTTAACGTCCAATCCCTCAGCTGCCACATTGATGAACTCAGAGCAATCTTCCATTTTCAGGACTCCAATATATTTGGAATTTCCGAATCATTTTTGAAGCCTAGTATTTCATCAAATTTTGTTGCATTACCTGGATATAATCTCTTCCGGAATGATAGATTAAATAAAGCTTGTGGGGGTGTAGCAAATGTGAAAGATGGTATCAAAATAAAAGTTTTAATCACATCTAAACAAGAGTATTGTTCCAGACCAGAGTTTATGCTACTTGAATTATCCTTATCTAGTACTGATAAATTACTCGTTGGTATCTGTTATCGCCCACCAAAAATAGGTCATTTTACAGATTTCGAAAATGCCTTGCTTTCTCTTATGCCTTGTTATAGCCGTATACTAGTTATGGGGGATATGAACACCGACTTGAACATGACAAATCGTAACTTTGACTACTTTCAACTGACTACTATTTTCCAATGCCTAAACATGACTATTTTACCTCTCGATCCAACTCATCATACTAATGAATCTGACACACTCATTGACCTTCTCATTGTTAGTGATCCTAACGAGGTTGTTCAAGCAGGCCAAATCCCAGTCCCAGCTATTTCTGGACATGATTTGATCTACTGTGTACTTTCCCATAAGATACCGAAGCCTGAACAGAAAATTATCACTTATAGAGACTTCAAAAACTTTGATGAAGCCGCCTTCCTGACTGATGTGGCTCAGACTCCATGGCATCAAATTGAAGTGTTACCCTCAGTTGATGACATGGTCAAGACTTTCGAGAATTGGACTTTGACTCTGTATGACAAACATGCACCTTATGTGACAAGGAGGATTAATAGAAAACGACGAGTACCGTGGATGACTGAAGACATACTTAAGATGATGGGAAGTAGAGACAAAGCACATAGAAAATTTAAAAAGACATTTGACTTGGACAGTTTGATAGAGTATAGGAGCCTTAGAAATAGAGTTAAACAGGAATTACGGAACTCAAAGATTAGGTACTTGAATTCGTTTATGACAAACAATAGACAAGACTCTAAATCACTTTGGCAGGGAATAAAAGAGTTCGGGCTTGGCAAACAGAAATCGAATCCACAAATTGATTTACCATTGAACAATATAAATGACCATTTCGTTTCACACTCTAACCATCGCGACGAAGTTGTCATTGCTAATCATATCGATGATCTTGAAGAGCAGGTTACAAACTTAGATTTACCAATTACTGATCAATTTCATTTCCATCCAATCTCAGAAGAAGACACTTTCAGAGCAATTCAACGTATTCATAGTAATGCTACGGGTGTAGACAATATTCCTATTAAATTTATCAAGAAGATGTTATTTGCTGTTTTACCAACCATTACATACATTTTCAACAAGTCACTTGAAGAAGGCATTTTCCCTGAAAACTGGAAGTTTGCTCTGGTTCGCCCTCTAAATAAAGTTCCATCACCCAATAAAGTTGAGGATTTTAGACCAATCAGTATTTTACCTGCATTGTCCAAAGTGCTAGAAAGACTCATTCATGCTCAAGTTGTAAAATTTCTAGACAACAATAGTAAGCTTCATAACTTTCAATCAGGCTTTAGAAAATTCCATTCAACTGAGACAGCTCTCCTTCGTGTCACTGATGATATAAGGTTAGCTATGGACCTAAGAAAATGCACCATCCTCACCCTATTTGATTTTTCTAAAGCATTCGATACTGTTGATCATACAGTCCTTCTGAATAAGTTGGCTATTCTTGGTTTCAGTCACAACTTGTTAGTTTGGTTTAAATCCTATCTATTAGGTAGGAAACAATGTGTATCTGTCGGTGACAAAAAGTCTACTTGGAAAAACGTTATGCATGGAGTACCACAAGGTTCAATTTTAGGCCCTCTCCTCTTCACTTTGTATGCTAATGACCTTTCTTCCATTATCAAATTCTCCAGTTTCCATACTTATGCAGACGACTTTCAAATCTATTTAAGCTGTCCCATAACAAAAATTAATGAAACAGTTGGAATAATGTCAATATAGTGAGCGAGATTTGTCATGAATGTATGACAGGCAATGATAAATTATTTAGGCAGCAAGCAAGTCAGTCGTTCATTGTTTTTATGTCATCACTATTTGTATTGTATGCATAATGATTAGTATTTCCTGACCACAAATTAAGGGGGGATATTTTTTATGATCGGCAGAAAAGGCTTAGTATGCAATTGCGTTTCATGAGTTCAAAACAATAGGTTTTAGTGGAGAACAGAAAGTATAGATATATTGGGCAATTAGCAGGTCTATTGAGGAATTAAGATATAACAAGCTTTAAATTACATAACTATTAATGAAGAGTCTCAAAGCGTGGCTGATCTTTGTATATATAGTAGTATAGTACTTGGCCATAGTGGAGTAGGTCAATTTCCACACAGAAAAATCTAAACAAGTAGAGGACACATAAGAATTTTTGTAACCAACTATTGTATTCAATATTGTAATTTATCTAATATTTTGTGTAATTGATGTTGTAGTTTTAGTTTTTTTGGGAAATAAACATTTTATTTTATTCATTTATTCATATCCATGGTTTTTGAAACTTTTATCACTGTCACTTAAATATTCACTCACTGACATGTATTGTAAATTCCATCCTGTCAACAGTATAGAGCCCCTTTTATCTAAAAATTTTACTTTTTCCGATCTCTGTTTTAAAAAATACATAATCAATTTGAATCACACTCCAGCTAATTCCAAAGTCTCTTATATCAACAATGGTTGCCCTGATCCTACTTTATCGACGCCTAGTACCCAGAATCCATCGGTAGATGCGGTCGATACACCACGAGAAAGGGAGTCTGGTAGCGTTTGCTCTATAAACTTCGATCCCAAAAATCTCCCACAGTTGTCGTCCACCAGGATAGATGCAGCAGATATGCCACAGGCAGCAGAGTTGGTAGGTGTCGACGCAGAAGGGGCGCAGAGGAACCCGCCAAACCACCGTCGCCCGGCACAGAGCAGCAACTGGGAACACAGAGCATCATGTCAACTACCGATTTAGACCCATTAACCAAAGTAATTATGGATCAAACCACCAGCACGTTCACACTCATGTTACAAAATGCCATGAGCAAATTAATGAACAAAATTAAAGCAGAGAATAGAGAAATTAAAGATTCAACAAGGAATATAGAACAGAGTACGAAAGATACTAGGGAGGCAGTACAGGCAGTGGAACAGAAATGTGAGGAGATTAATAACAAAGTAGAAAATTATAGAGAAGAATTAAAAACCATGATGGATGTCAAATTCGAATCTCAGATGGAGATTACAAAAATCTTAGCGGCAAGGATGGATACCATTACGTGCAAGATTAATGAAAGGATAGATGGCAAAAATAGTGATACAGAAAGGAAAATACAACAACTGGAAACTACACTGAAAATGGACATTCAAAAGGACATAAAAGAACAGGTAATAAGTGAAACACAGGATATAACTACAGATATACAAACAAATCACAAACTTATTGACTCTATAAACAAGCAGCAGCAAAATACACAGATACAAATAGACAAATTAATTGATGACGTAAATTACAATAGAGAACTACACAATTCAATCAAAGCAACCTTGAATGAACATCAATCTTCCTTAACCAAATTAAACTCAGAAATAGGAAATACTCGAAGTCCGGCTGGAAATCAATGGCAACAAACTCAAAATAAAATATCAGAATTAGAAACACAGATTCCGCTCAGAAGTCCAGTATTCTAAGCAAGGGTTAGGCTGATTCGATAATACAGAGCGTCATTTACCACCTAAACCATTTATAGACCAAATAAAATTGGTACAGTCTCTAACACCTACCTTTTGGAATATGTGGCAACTCCGTTTAACCAGCTTGTTGAGTGGCGAACCTCTGCTGTTCTTCCAGAGTAGAGCACATGAAGTCCTGTCCCTGGATGAATTCATCGCTGTATTCCTGGAACAGTATTGGAGCAAGAGTAAACAGCTGGACACATTAGCTGACATAATATCATGCAAGTTGAAATACAAATTAGACGGCGCATAAACTACTTTTGTTACTGCACTACAATTTAAAAATTCTCAATTGGAGGAGCCCATTAATGATTCAGCTCTAGCGAACATCATATTAACAAAGCTACCCTTCAGAGTCCAAATGGCATTGGCTACTCAACCGATAACTGGCTGTAAACATCTCATAAACCATCTATATGGTACACAATCCAGTGACAGTACCTAACCACCGACCAGACCGATCATATGGGCAGAATCAATATGATTCTAATTCAAACCGATATACGGAACAGTTCTCTGAAGCACGACCACATGAGCACCCTAGAATCACATCTCGGTTTGAGCGTCACAGCAACAATAATTCGAGAGGAAACCAGTATAACGGAAATTTCCAAAACCGTTCAAATAACCAATATTCCCCGCAAACAGGTCAAAGGAATTATTATGACAGTCGAGATCGTGTGAACCAGAACAGTAAATATACAAATAATAATTATGCTAAACATTATAACCCATCACCACAACAAGTAAATAATAACTACACTACCGAACATGCAACCCGCTTAAATTCATGAAAAGAACCGAGCCACTACCGCAACACTGCACCGCCAAATACAGAAGCCCACCATGCTCCACGACCACCCTGTAAGCATCAATCCCTTTTGAGCTTAATATTCCCCCCCGAAGAATCACTACCGGCCACAACCCCACAACAAGAACTGATCCACTACAATAATGCCCAAATTCCATCACTACCAAATGCAAACGGTCGCCAGGAAGAGCAACCAGCCACCGAGGAACACCAAGATGCTGTAAAGGAATTGCCTAATATGGAGCCTACATGCGATATACTGCCTTTGCACGCCACACCCACACATCAATGGACCCCCCCCCCCACAGCAGACCAAGGACCCCATGGAGGACCGGGACCGAAGAAACCAGCACCACAAGGCTCTGAGGCAGAAAGTCAGGCAGAAGCGACCAGGGAGGACCAGCGCGCGCCGACACCGTCCACACACCCGATTCAAGCCATGCCAGCAGGACGCCTAGACACCGGACAACCGACACCAGGATGACAGAGGATATGAAGGGACCGACGGCATTCATCTACAGCACATAAAATTTAAGACAGCTGCTTATCAATGTGACCGCTACTGGGGAAAAAATAAATGGAATGAAATTGAAACTAATGATGGCTACCTGAATGAAAACGATGGAGAGTACTGTGAGAAACTAATGAATGGAAAATGTTGTGTGGAATTAAAAGAAATAAGGAGTAATCCAGTGAAAATAAAAGCACCTGATTGTTATTATCTATGGAAAGGATATGCTATGAAAGAGATATTAAATGTATTGGGTAACTGTATTATGATTGTTATTATTTAGAGTCTGTGATATTAATGTGATGATGAAAGTTGTATTATTGTTAAATTGCTTCTATTAAATCTATTGCAATTGCTAACTAATCTGGGTTGTAAAATCCCAAATATATTCATATTTCGTGTTTGATAGGGATGGATAAGAGGATTAAATATGGCATTTTTATTACTCCTTATGAAAATTAAAAGTGATTTTATGTATAGCTGTCGCACATCAAGGACCTGAAATTCTCGATAGACCAGTTCTGTCGGATAGCGACTATCCTGGTTCAAGCAAAAATGATAATGTTAAAACGATAGTATACCCATTATATTAGATTCCCAAAACTTTGAGCAAGTACAAGCTTCAGTAAAGTTGAGGCATGAATTTCACAATTTATTGCACAAGACAAATTAATCATTCTAATTCATCTTTGATTTATGGAATGTTCAATATATGAACCAAAATGACGCAACCTGTAAACTAAACAAAGGTCCTGGCCGAAAATCAATCAAGTGAAACATTCAATTGATGGTCAACTCAGAACCCCCTCACTGACAATTAGTCGATAATTGCTACTGTCGATTCGCAATTTGACAAACGGTCAGCTCTGTCATGTCCTCCCTCTTCCATTTCAAACTAGTTCAATGCATTCGAAATTTTTTCACAGGGAAGTCACTGCAATAGAGCAATATGAGAAAGAGAGTCGAAGTGATTGATATATCAAGAGAAAGAGAAGGTGATAGACAGAGAGAGATTAGATTTCTTTATTTATGTATGTTACAATATTTACTGGCTTATACACTAATTTACATTAAATGACGGTAATGCAAATTATTCAACGAATTTTACAAAGTATAGATAATTAATCAATGAGAATAAAGATTAAATGCAATTAGAATAACGATAATATGAAATTGTAATGTAAGTTCTTAAATCGGCGGTGTTTCAACAAATAATTGTCGATTCTTTTAGAAGGATATAAAATAATATCCTTCCCATCAACACACGACCGGGAGAGAGAGAGAGATTGATTGATTGACTATATGCCTTTATTAGGGCGGAATTAGGACTCCTGGTCCTCTCTGCCACACAACCCTTTACGAAAGAAGACAAATTTACATAAGAACAGAAAAAATAGATTACTTATTATGTAATAAGATTACATAAGATTAATATAAGTAAATAAAACTCTTAATCAAAATACAATAACATATAATAAAAGAGAATTTTAAACTTCATTTATTTATACAATTGGAAACAATATTTCAAATTCCACTAGATAAATCCTATAGGAAAACCTATCAAAAATGAAGAAATGAAGATCTAATCAAGTTGCCATTCACTCACACATGCACACAAAACACCCTAAAAACAAAGATTTTACAAAGTAATAATTATCATAAAACAATATAAGATGAAATATTTTTGTATCTGTAGTTGCATAAAAGGTAGAAATGAGTTAAATTCATGTAGATTGATAAAATGTAAATGGACAATAAAAATAAAGCTGAACCCGACCCAAGCCTAATCTGCGCCACCAGATTCCAGCCAATTCAATACTGCCACGCCAAACAGAGCTCGATCGCCAATACTCTTCACAGTTGGAGGCAATAGATTCCAGATCCGGCAAGCTGATACATGGAATGATTTATTATACATGGATGTTCTATGATTTGGAATAACCAATAGTTGGGAGCCCTGCCTGGTACCTCTCACACTACGATCCCCAATAAAAACAAATTTATGAGCTAAATAACCTGGGGTTTTTACATGCAATAGGTCATGAAGCAGCATCAGAATGTGATACTCCCTCATTTGCTTGAGTTTTGGCACATGTAGTTGCTGGAAAAATGGGGTGATATGATCATCTCTTCTTAGATTGAAGATGAACCGGATGCAATAGTTCTGAGCCCTCTGCAGTCGCTCAGACAAGGCCACAGTCATGTCATTGATCACAATGTCACCGTAAGAGAAGTATGGGAAAATTAATGACTTAATCAGCATCACTATCACATGAAGTGGAATGAAGTCACCAACCTTCTTAAGCGAGTGGATACCTGCAAATACCTTATTACAGGTGGTGTTGATTTGTGTCGTCCAGTCGAGTGTTTTGTCTATTGTCAGTCCCAGATTTGTAACAAAGTCACTGTAATTCAATTTTTTGTCGTTTATTTTGATGTATAGTCCATTATCAAAGTTGAAACCTCGGCGAGTCATGAGTTTTGTGTAGCCAATAATTATTGCCTTGGATTTCGTTTCATTAATTCTAAGTCCATGTTTCACAGTCCAACAGTCTCCAGAGAGAGAGATTGATTGATTGATTGATTGAGTACTTTATTTATGTAGATTACAATATATACTGGCTTATACACTTATATACAATAGCTTACAATACAGCAAAATTATAGATGAATTTACATAATATAGACTAGGAAAATAACTATAGAACTGTATATGATATGAAAAAGCAATTTGTAATATAATAACTATAGATAATAATCATATTGTTATGCATCTACATAAATTGGCGGAGCTTTGGACATATCAATGTCCATTCTTTGGGAAGAATAATAAAAATATCCTCCCCACTAACTCTCTACCAAAACGTTAATTTCGTTATTTAATTAAGGATTTATTTATTAATGGAAATATAGTGAAAGTTTTAATCAATATGAATATTGAAGAGAAAAAAAAACAGAAAATTGATAAAGTAAAATAATTATATAGGTAGATAAGATCAAATAATTGATTAATAAAATGAAGTAGGCTGAAAGTAGATCAGGGTTATCAAATTTCAGTAATATACAGCAGTATGCAGTGGATAATTGAAATAACATGAGTTTATATAATATAATATATATATATATATATATATATATATATATATATATATATATATATACAATTCGTTCTATAACATGGTTTAAAGGTTTATATTGGTGGAATGGGTGAGGGATGGTTGTCATGTGATCGTTCTAGGGCCGGACAGTTTCAGTCATTTGCTCCAAAATATGTTTTTTTAAAGTCAGGTTGAAGCTCGCTCGGCTCTCGATAGACCTGATAGAAACAGGAAGTGTATTCCAGGCACGACAGGCACTGACTAAGAAGGATTTTGTGAAAATAGTAGTTCGATGATTGGGTATCCTTAAAGTACTTTCTCCGGTTCTAGTATGTGAAGCATCTATCCTCCTACCTTCAGAGACAAATTTGAAATCATCTTTAAAATAGTTCGGATTACCGTATTTCAAGATATCTCTAACAAGCTTGACTATTCGAAAAAGCCTCTGATCGGGAAGCTTCAATGTTGAACTAGCAATGTGGGCTGGGGTGATATGATCATGGCGTTGGAGAGAGTAGACGAAACGTAGACAATAATTTTGGCAACGCTGTAGTTTATCATTCAGAGTGACTTGCATATCGTTAAGAACAGAATTACAATACATTAAATGTGGGAAGATGAGAGATTGAACCAATAATAATTTAATGTTTCTAGGGAGGATATCGTGCATTTTCTTCAATGCATGCATGGCTGAGAATACCTTTTTACAAGTTTTGTTCACTTGTTCTGACCAGTCAAGAGTATTATTCATAATAATGCCTAAATTTTTAACTGAGCTACAGTAAGGAATGTCATTACCGTCTACACTAATTTGTGAATCGATTCAGGTCAATATTGTTTATAAGACGAGAATATCCAATTATAATGGTTGTGTTTTGATGGGATTAAGCTTAAGGCCATTTTTCTTTGTCCATTCCACTATCGAATTGATATCCTGATTCATTATTCCAACTGTTTCATTAATTTTTGTTATGGGACAGCTTAAATAGATTTGAAGGTCGTCTGCATAAGTATGGAAACTGGAGAATTTGATAATGGAAGAAAGGTCATTAGCATACAAAGTGAAGAGGAGAGGGCCTAAAATTGAACCTTGTGGTACTCCATGCATAACGTTTTTCCAAGTTGACTTTTTGTCACCGACAGATACACATTGTTTCCTACCTAATAGATAGGATTTAAACCAAACTAACGAGTTGCGACTGAAACCAAGAATAGCCAACTTATTCAGAAGGACTGTATGATCAACAGTATCGAATGCTTTAGAAAAATCAAATAGGGTGAGGATGGTGCATTTTCTTTGGTCCATAGCTAACCTTATATCATCAGTGACACGAAGCAGAGCTGTCTCAGTTGAATGGAATTTTCTAAAGCCTGATTGAAAGTTATGAAGCTTACTATTGTTGTCTAGAAATTTTACAACTTGAGCATGAATGAGTCTTTCTAGCACTTTGGACAATGCAGGTAAAATACTGATTGGTCTAAAATCCTCAACTTTATTGGGTGATGGAACTTCATTTAGAGGGCGAACCAGAGCAAACTTCCAGTTTTCAGGGAAAATGCCTTCTTCAAGTGACTTGTTGAAAATGTATGTAATGGTGGTAAAACAGCAAATAACATATTCTTGATAAATTTAATAGGAATTTTGTCTACACCCGTAGCATTACTATGAATACGTTGAATTGCTCTGAAAGTGTCTTCTTCTGAGATTGGATGGAAATGAAATTGATCAGTGATTGGTAAATCTAAGTTTGTAACCTGCTCTTCAAGATCATCTATATGATTAGCAATGACAACTTCGTCGCGTTGGTTAGAGTGTGAAACGAAATGGTCATTTATATTATTCAATGGTAAGTCATTTGTGGATTCGATTTCTGTTTGCCAAGCCCGAATTCTTTTATTCCCTGCCAAAGTGATTTAGAGTCTTGTCTATTGTTTGTCATAAACGAATTCAAGTACCTAATCTTTGAGTTCCGTAATTCCTGTTTAACCCTATTTCTAAGGCTCCTATACTCTATCAAACTGTCCAAGTCAAATGTCTTTTTAAATTTTCTATGTGCTTTGTCTCTACGTCCCATCATCTTAAGTATGTCTTCAGTCATCCACGGTACTCGTCGTTTTCTATTAATCCTCCTTGTCACATAAGGTGCATGTTTGTCATACAAAGTCAAAGTCCAATTCTCGAAAGTCTTGACCATGTCATCAACTGAGGGTAATGCTTCAATTGATGCCATGGAGTCTGAGCCACATCAGTCAGGAAGAGAGAGAGAGAGAGAGAGAGAGAGAGAGAGAGAGAAAAAGAAAGTGATCGACAGATAGAAGAGGAGTGAGTAGTTTAAAGGGTGAAAGGTTATGAGAAAGAAAGAGAAAGTAAAGTGATGGGAAAAGAGAGAGTTAAAGAGAAAGGGGAAGGGGAAGATTAGAAGAGAAATGTGACGAGGACGAGGGAAGAAAGGTAAAAGAAAACAGACAGAATAAGGGAGTTGAAGGGAAGCAACGAGAAATTGAGTGAAAAGAAGGATGATAGTATTGAATCAGGTGCAAATAAGACTGCAAACATTCCAACAAAAGGGCAAGAGAGGTCTTGGTCTTACAAGTAGAAGAGGAAAATAGAAGGGAAAAGAGAGAGACATTGATAAAAGGGAAGGGAAAAGGTAATGGGAAGGGGATGAGTGAAAGGAGAAACGGAATGTAGAGAATTGAAAGAATTAGAGGGAGGAAGGAAAGAGATAAATTGAGTGGAAAACTTGATGATAGAGGAATTAGGTGAGGACTGCTAACAGTTCAAAAAGGGCAAGATATAGATTATGAGGTAAGATGGAGAAAAATGGAAGTTGAAGAGAGAGAAATAAAAGGAGAGAGAAAAGATGAGTGAGAGAGTGAATAGAAGGGAGATAATAATTTTATTGTGAAAAATGGAGTGTGTGTGAGAATGAGAAAGAAAAGAGAATAGAGTAGCATGTAGTAAAAAAGAGTGATTGAGAGTTTTGTGGATGGGAGAGACAGAGAAGTCCAATTGAAAAAGAGATAGGATGAGAATGATATTAGGGAAAACCGTCCTTTCCTGCCTCCAATACTTAGTAAAAGAGGGATGATTGTACCTGTATGATGTTGCTAATAATTCAGCTATTCATATTAGCGGTAAGTTTCGAAATTCCAATCTTGACTACTGACTGTGTCAGGGCAAGCTCGAGTACTAGTTATTGGATAGATACTCAAATAATAGAACACCGGATTCAATTTGCAGGTTGAGGATTGTTGGTCGGAGTTAAGAACGACCGGAAACTTGCCTGTGTAAACCTGCAAAATGCGGCTCTGAGTAAATTGAAATTTACTCGAATATGAATTGTAATTCTGGTGTGGCTGCAATTATTTGTAGCAAACTTCTTGATGACAATGGTGTGTGAGAGAGAGAGAGAGAGAGAGAGAGAGAGAGTGAATGAGAGAGAAAATGATAGAGAGATGGAGCATGTAGATGTAAGTTGAACCAGAAACTTTTGGCTTATCAGCTGTAAGCGGTGGCGGTACAGACCGAGTCCTGAGTGGTGATACTCATCTTGTTCTCACCGGAAAAAGAGTTCACTAAACCTTCAGCTAACCTCCACTATCATTTTATTCGAATCAAATTTTCAGTTTTTAAAGTATTATTTATGTCTTTGCTCTGGTACAAAGATTCATACAAGTACGTAAAAAACCTATGTTGAATTGCGCATAAGTGCATATTATAATTATAATGACGTAATACGAGTGTAAGTAGACCTACAGCGACCTACATCTGGGAAACACCAGAAGGAGGGGTTTCCGAACTACCGGGGAATTATTTTTGAAAGCACATTAGCAGGTACATGTCTCTCAACTTTTCTGAGTGTGAGAAAAACCTTGTCGTCTACCGCTAAAGCATTACAGTTAGAGAATCAACCAATGTACCTAGAATACAATGTATTCTAGGTTTCTTGAATTCAACCATAGAGATATACACAAGAAGATAATTCCTATTCTAATGTTACAGTTCAACACAACCCAAAAAATATTGAATGCATCACAAAGAAAATTACATCTGAAAAAAATCCCAAATTGTTCCTGTCTCCAAAAAGCAATAAATTGATACTAGTTATTTAAAAATAAACTATCAATCAATTCTTGTAAAGTTTATCATTAAAATATTACATTTATTTCATCTCACATATGTACTTCTCAATTTTCATATGATTAGGCTGATTTTCTTTGACCTAGATAAGTTAATCTTGACTATCTGATTTTTGAGGTCTCTGGTTATAATTTTCTTGATTACCTGCAGAAATCATTTTCTCCCACACCCACATCAATCTCACATCAATTTTGTTATACTCAACTTTCAGTGAGCTGATGTAGGCTTCATTTGAAATTCAAGTTTCTTTTCTTACTATTAATTACATCATATAACTATATTTTTTATTCTGAACTCAATATTTCAGAAAAGGTGTTATAAGAGACTAACCAACCTTCGTAGCTTAGAAGTCTTTGATATGATGCAAGTTCTAGGTCTATAATTATTGAATTCCATTCTTCAAAACTTTTTTGATAGTAGTTATTGTTCGATAGCCTGCTCAATCAAGTTTTTAATTCACATTTTACAGCATATATATATATATATATATTGATCAATATTAAAACATTACGGAAATGAGCTTGAAACTCATGAAATCTAATTACAAATTTGTTGGAAATGTCGTCTGTTGGTAAAGCACGTTTCGGCGACCAGAATTTAAAGTTGTGTTATCAGTCTGAATGGACCATTACAAACTTGTCCAGCTATCATTAACTGACTCGCTATTACTGGGGCATCAAAGTTTACGTTTATTTAATACTAACGGCGGTTAAACAGGGCCGTGGCCGTCTTGTGTCTTCTAAGTTGGGCACTTGAGGAGTTTGTTGATAGTTGCTGCTAAACTGCCCCAACATAGTGGATTGGCAATACCCATTATCATGGCAGCCATTTAAGTGAGTACTGGAAGTCGCCAAACAGTCATCAGACGAGAAATTTATGAATCACCCATAAATTTACTATCTATCTACCAAGTGGGACGAGGTTAATGGGATATGAAGCAATTTATATTTCTAAAGTTATATTTTATTGAAAAATAATAATAATAGCGTGTGACCTGGCTGGCTCAGGTCTGGTGTCAGAGTTTTCAGGTCACAACTGATCAATTTCAGGGCCTCTGACATGACCTAACGACTGCTTTTTAGGCAGCCGGGACCGGCGACTTAACGTGTCCATCCGAAACACGGGAGTGGCCCGAGAAAAATATCTTACCCGGGCTGGGATTCGAATTTGGGCCTTTGGATTACAAAGCCAGCATCTAATTCACTCGACTACGACCACTCATTTTTATTGAAAAAAAGAGAGATATTGTCATCATCATCATCATCCATCATGGACTAGGCTTGTAAAGCCTGTTCCGGTGTCCACCGCTTCCTCGGTCTTCCGACGTCCCTTTTCCCATCCAACTGTAACTTCCAAGCTTGTAGTGGAAGACGAGTTGGTGGCATACGGCGCAGGTGATTTGTCCATTTTAATCTGTATTTTTTAATGATTGCTGTTAGTGGTTGCACATTGCACTCACTTCGAATTGTTTCATTACTTATGTAGTCTCTTCTCGAGTATCCTTGAATGCTGCGCAGAAACCTCATCTCTGATGCCTGAATTCGTGAGTCATCATTCTTGGTCTTTGTCCATACCTCACTACCGTATGTCATTAAAGGGATGGCCATTGTCCTATAGAACTTAATCTCAGTCTCTTTTCTGGCCTTACCCTTTAATGTTCGGTGAATGACTCCACAAATTGAGTTAAACTTTCCTATTTCCTGAGGTATATCACATTCTCTGTCATAGGATACATCACAGACGAGATATTTAAAGTTGCTCACCTGTTCCATTATTATATTATTCAGAACTATTTTGGAACGTAAGGGCCACTTGCCCCGAAATGCCATTACTTTCGATTTCTGAGCTGATATAATCATATTAAAATCTGTACTTACAGCTTGAAGCTCATGAATTGACATCTGTAGCTTATCCTCACTTTCTTGAACTATCACTGTATCGTCAGCAAACATGAGAGAGTTGAGGAAGACTCCCTGCCCAATTTTAACACCTGAGTCTACTCTTTGTCGCCAATTGCTCATTAGCTCGTCAATATAAATATTAAATAGCGTAGGTGAAAGTGGGCATCCTTGTCTAACTCCTTTGTTTATGATCAACTCTTTCTCAGGTTCACCTTTTATACTTATCAGAACAGATGTTTTTGAATACAGTTCAGCAATGATAGTGTCCAAATGTCTTGGGTAGCCTTTATCCAGCATTATTTCCCACAAGAAAGTCCTATGGACATTGTCAAACGCCTTTTCCCAATCGATGAAGGCCAAATGTGTTGAGCAGTTGAATTCCCGCCGTTTTTCTTTTTATAGTGAAGACTGCATCAATACATGAACGACCCCTCCTGAATCCTATCTGGCTCTCTGCAATCAGAGCATCTGTTATATGCTGAAGCCTTCTATTCAATAGAGAAGCGAATATCTTATAGATTGTGTCCAAAAGGCTAATCCCTCTATAATTTTTAGGGTCAGTTCTATCACCTTTTTTGAAAAGAGAAATAACTTTAGACTAAGACCATGACTTGGGCACACTATGAGTTTTCCAGCATACATTTAATAAATGTAGTAGTCTCAGATGGAGAATGAATCCTCCATATTTGATAAATTCAGTGTTTATTCCATCTGGACCCGGAGCCTTACGATTTTTAGCAGCTTTTATCGCGCTCTCAAACTCTTCCATTGTTAATTCATCAACGCAACATTGAACACATTTTTCAATATTGTCATATTGATAATAGTTTGGAAGATACATAATTTGATAACAAGAATGCAATCTATCGTATTAATTACAAATCAGAATATCATTGTAATCATAAATGTTCAAAAAATCGTTGGTAATGCATTTTGAATGTCTGAATAAGTTTTTGGTTCCATTGAAAACGTATTTCTCCTACAAACTAGAAAATGTTTTCCATAACATTTAAATAATATTTGATTTTCTTATTCAGTTTTTATTATTTCTATGGAGATAGTGGATGACAGAAATAATGGAATAATCGAATGGTTTATTTAAAACTGATCAAGGTTCTCAAATAGTACAAACAATTTCAAAACAAAAAAAATAGAAAATCATTGAAAAATTATCATATTATATTTAGTTTTTATTCTCACAGCAAATGGATTAATCATCTTTATAATATATGAATTTAAATCGAATGTACCTATCAATTAGTGTGCCAGACTTTTCTTTAATTGAATTTATCGAATTCATGGTATCATTTAATATCATACATGGAGTTGGAGAAACATTTAATTACAACACAACTGACAGAAATAAGAATTGGAATTGGATACAACATTTTTGAATAATTGACATGACAGACAATAAGGGAAACTGTACTGACATTCAACAATTGGAAATTCAATAAGAGATGTCAATGGAATGGATTGGGCTTGGATCCAACAACAAAATTAATTGTTCGAAATATTGTATTCTCTGTGCTATTTTTTGTACTCTTTCCATGTGTATAGACATTACTACTGCGAATATTTCTGAATGCTGATGGTTCCAAAACCAATACCATTACTCTCACTCACTACAACAAAGAATATTGTTAAATTATTAGAAAGCTTCATTATCGACGTTGGTGCTGGAAAATCATTGTTATTCAGCCCAGGATGTACTATGCAATTTCTATTTTAAGTGGTCAGTAAGTTCTAGCAATTGAAACTGAATTCCCAAGTTTTCAGATGAATCAATTGATTGAGACTTCAATTTTCCCAATCCAACTTTTGCTATAAGAATGAAAATTCTTCGTCTGGAATTTGTAACGTACATTTACGGATTTGGCTGTTTTGTGGATGAGATAATTCGATTTGTTGCTATATAATTGAGAAGGAAAATAATTTCTAAACTCTTGAATCTTCAAATAATATGAGTTGTAACTATATAGGCCTACAAATTAAATAAAACTTACAATCAAACCATCAAGGAAACTCAAGATTTCTCTAAAATATGCAGTTGTTGGAACTCATGAAACTATACTCTCCATAAATTATTATTGAGAAAATTCTACAAAGTGGAGGAAAAAAACATGTTGTTACTTGAATATTACCTATAATCTGGAAAACCAAATATTCTTCAATTTTGTAAAATAAATTCTACATTCTCTTGCAATAATTTATATAGCATGGGATTGGTTCCGAAGAGAATGATTCTCATCAATATTTGAATAAATTGAAATGGAAAATGAGTGAAACGATTATGCAAGAAATTAATTTGGTTAATGATTTATATAGTAGTATTGAATGAGTTGTATGAAGGAAGATTTCCTCCATCTTATTCTTTTCATATAGGAATAGAAAATAGAAATGTACCACAGATATTATTTTACATCTCTTGTTTTTTCATGAGGCAATCGAAAGAGAAAGATTTCCAATAGACTACTGGGAATTTTCTCCTCCAAACCTATTAAATTAGCTTGCATGACCAGCACGTCCACAAATTGTGATTTGAAGGGCTGCAAGATTTTCTCTTGTGGCATTAATATTCGACACAGATCCCAGACCGTGAATCCGAACAGCTTCTTAGTTTTTCAAAAATTCTTGTAGCAAATTTCGCAAATATCCAAACGGAAAAAGGCATTGAAAAAGCTGCCTGTTCTAGGACCGAGCGCCGATATAGAGGCGAATTCCTGTGTTGACAGACTTCTTGCTCAACTGACAGTGAATAGTTTACTCAGTATGTACGTGATCGGTATTTTCAAACGAGGCTGCTACATTCTCAAAACCCTGAACCCTTCGAAAAACCCAATGGCTTGATCAGTTCTGCCCTTCGATGCCTTTCTTTTGCGAGCAATTTCGTCATAAACAGCGCTCTCACGAATGATATTCCCAGTTTTTTGTTGCTAGTACCCAATCGGGTGACCCTTTTCTTCTTATGGAATCAATATTGGGAGCAAGTAGGTTTTCTGTCTCGGATTCCATAAATATACATGACACATACTGAAGAAGATTGATGGATTTTTTTTACTACGTTAGCTATCAATACCTAAATTCGTGGAGATTCAGTACATTATTAGTTAATTATCAAATCTGGATCTCTCGATTTTGTTTTCGAAATCTCCTTTAGAGGTTGATTGGAGAAGATTGATGGATTGTATGTTTTACTATGCTGGCTATAAAGAGCATATTGGTATAATATATGTGTCAAGATTTCACATTGTTTTTATCTTATTCTGATATATTGTATCAAGATGTTCTGCTATTAGGATCAAAGCTTGTTCAGATTTAGATTAGTGTATGTTGATAACTTTTCTCGAAATGCTTGGATTTTAGTCCTTCCTAATAACTCAATTTGATTTCAAGCAATTTATTTATTAATTCAGTGTGAATTTATTATTGTATAATGTTAAAAACTAGTAGATTATAATTTTAATCGGTAAGTGATTGTGACTATTTCGATTTTTATTTTTCTATTCAAGTATTCTAATGGAATATATCATTTTCTATCAAAATCACTGTTTTCGATCCAGATCATTTGTTGATGGCGAATAAAAGTTGATGAAATGTATTTGCTGAGCGCTTTTAATGCTCTCTGGAGTTTACACTCAGTATAATGATTTTGAAGGAAGAGACATTAAAAATGTATTTATCTCTACTGCAGTATTTTCTAGGAAAATAAACTAAAAGAAGTTTAAAACTTCTCATTTCCATGAAGTGTAGCAAGAAAGGATCAAGTTTCTTGAAACACTTACTAACCTAGAAAGGAGTTAAATTTTCATTCACTTAGGGAACTGGAGTTCTGCCTTATTTGACTAATGGATTTCAATGGAACCAGTGGATTAGATTGTTTCATAATCCTATTTATTCAATTAAAAACTCTTGATAACTGAGAAAATGATGGGTGCTTGTCATGAAGCTGTCATACTGTAATACTAAAACTGTAAAAATAAAAACAAAATTTTCTCCTTGAGAATACATACTTCTTTGTATGATAGTAAGATATATCCTCAAATTTCATTCATACATGATCTTAATTTGATTCTAAGCAATCTATTTATTGATTAATTGATTTGAATCTATCTCAATTCTCGATACTCAAGTTTTCAATCCTTTTAATATTGTTTCTCCTCGCAAATATAATATTTATTCTAAACATTCATAAAATAAATTGAAGCTCTCAATATTAGACCGGACTCATTTGCTTAGGTAATGATTATTACTTCAAACTCAAACATTGAATTTATATTTGAAGTTCTTTAATTACTCAATATTAAAAAAGATACAGAAAAATAAACATGTGAAATATCATTAACACTGACAAATAATATTGTTAACCGTACCGAAGTCCACATTTGCTATTGTACTATCAAATTTGTAGAGTTCTTTTGAAAATACGCTGAACAATATTTATTCCATGAACAAAACTTATTCATACAATGCTATTCATTTAATAAACTAACATATTATAGTTCCACTTTCTTAACAATGTCTTTTGCTTGAAAAATTTCTCCATTTACATGGATACGTATTCGCAGTCCATTCATATCTTATTCAAACATAATTCATCCATTATCAATGCTAAGATTCTGAAGGCTTCACCCTCAAATAATACATATTATACATATATTTACTCCCTCTATAATAATTCCTTTCTCATTTCCATTTCAGTATGGATTCTTATTCACTCGAATAAGCCATTGAGGTTCTCCAATGAGTAGGCTTGCTGAAGCCAGTCAAGAAAAATTAGGAATTGTTTTCTTATCATCCTCTAAAAATAGGCTATTGACCCGAAATAGTCAACTGTGAGTCATCATCTACCTGAGTACTCGACTGCATGGCAGCTTCAGCCTTCTCAATCTCGAACTGTATCCTCTCGTCGGACAGTATTTTCTGCAGCTGAAACTGCAGCCGCAGCGCCCTCAGTGTGTCCATGTTGTTCAGTTGCACAGCCAGACTTCGTGACCATAGATCAAACTCGGTCTCAGGAGTGACCTTGATGGGTGAAAATGTGTTGTCGCCAGGATCCTCCATTATTTCCTCGGCTTTTTCCGGCGAGACAGGTGTGCTGACCTTGTGTACTTGCAGACGGTGCGAGTGCGAGTCTTCTGCGTTTCTGTAGTAGTAATCTGCCGCAATTGTTGCCAGATCGTCTTGTGTATCATCAGTGATGTCTGGCTTCACTTCGACTGTTATCATTGAGTCTTCATCCTCGTCCATGTCTAGGTTGTAGTCCATGGTACCACTTGTTCTTCTTGGTTTGTTCCTCTGAAAAATAAACATATTTTCAATTCAAGACCTTTTTTTTATTAAAAGAGCTGTGGGGTTAAAAATTGTGTTCCAAACTTTTTCCTCTATAATCTTTCGTTGACTGGACTAATAATCTAATATTGAATGATCTAATTCAAGAGATTAAAATCATACTATTTTTCAATGATGAGTTGCAAAATGTAAGCTTTCCAAGAATGAACCGATCTGTAAGTGTTTTTTATTATTTGATAAGATTTTTTTAATGTTTTATGTCAAGAGTATTTTTATATTTTTATGTTTATGTTGTAAGATTAATAAGATGTTTTTTTATTATTTAAAAATGCAAGCTCCATTAAAGCTTATTCAACCAAATCATGATAATTCAGTAAAATTTCAATTTAGCGATTTAGGGTTTATTGATACAGAATCATCTCTAAAACAAGCATGCGAGAAATAGAACCAACAATAATTTTTTTTCATAAACCAATCCTAAAGCATGCTTATTGAGTTCCCTAGTTCACAAATGATTTTTCCCTAATCCTTTTATGCAAACTTTATAGGATTTATTTATTCTATGGTTTGTAAAATACCACCCAGTGATTGTAAGCTTCATTGCTGAGGGTATTCATGGCAGAAGGAAAATTAAAATTCCCAATTCACAAATTGAAATCGGGAATGGAGATTATTGAATTGAAAATTTCCATGAACTCATATTATTGTCGAGTGAGTGGAGTTTCCAATTTTTAATATCGGAATCGGAATGGAATTCAGCCAATGTTGATTCATTCATGAGCTTGTTGTCATGAACAATCATTTATTGAAAATATTTCACTTGGCCTTCGGGGTATGAGGTTTAATTAATATGAATTGAATGCTGGAAAGGTTTGCTTTGGAGTATCAGCTGCAGATTATCGGTGAAATAGCAACTGAAAATAGAATAAGAATTATTCATACAACTCGAATATCCATAATGATTGGGAAAAGAGCCTTTCAAAAAATGGTGTTGTGTTTCATACATTTGTGTGAGGTAATCATCATTCTACATGACATGAATCCACGTACGGAATAAATCAAATGAACTGAGACAACAGGTAGAAAAAGATTTGTTAAAAAATAGAAGATTTTTCGCAGGTTAATACATACAGCATCAGACAAATTTAGGGCAACATTTGGTAGTGCTTGTCACACTAGACAAACATAATTGAAGGAATATACAATAATTATTCAACTCGTCCACTTCCTCCGTCCAGCTCTTCCTCTAAATAAACTTCTATACTCTGTCCAAATAGGCATGAGCTCTAAAGGATTACGCCGACCCTCCTATTACTCACACACACAAGCACAGTCTCTTTTTGTGTGTGTGGGTAAAGGGACGATCTATCTACCTGTATACTACGTAGTATACATAGTATATCAATGGCGCAGGTAGGCCGGGCGTGTGTGCCTGCGCGTGGGGGAGCGAGTGTCTGCTTAATCTTTCAGCGCTCATGGCAGTCTGGACCAACGATCTATATATATACTACCTTAGTTTATATAGTTAGTATATATAGATCGTTGGACTGGACCTTGGTCTGGGCAGACTATAAGCTTCTAAAATCATGACCAAAGGACCTTCCATTGCTTCCCTTGGGAGAAAAAGCTCGTTTCCTTGAAATAAATTTAAAATTCTAGTAAAACATTAGCAACTTACACACTTCGAATAAATCGCTTATAACATTCAATTCAATTCATTTATTTCCTCCTCAATGATACATAAATGTTTGAATAACATGCAGGACGGTTTTCTACAAGTTTCGTTGTGTAAAGGTTTTCGATATATCTGATACTTTTCGATATATTTATGTTATAAAGTGATGCATTTTCGAAAAACCAGTTTTTCTTCCATTATTCTGCTCTTTCAAGTCTTATAACTTTTCAACAATTGATGAAACAAGAATGTGCTAATTACGAGATTGTAGAGCAATAAATAATTATCTTTCATTTCATGTATAATTCGAATATTTCACGCATTCCCATACGACTGTTGCAGAAGTTTTAGTTTTGAGTGTCTTTGTTTGGAAGGAAGTTTAGAAACATCCCCTGTGTTCAGTTCCGCAGACTCAATATGAATGTTCATACTGAAGCACACTGACAATTTATGATGACAGAATAGTGTGATATTCGAATAAGTCACTTGTTGCAAATCTTGATATTTCACACTAAAAACTAGAACTGCTGCAACAGTGGTATGGGAATGCGTGAAATAGTCGAATTATACATGAAATGAAAGATAATTTAATGCTCTACAATCTCGTAATAAGCACATTCTTGTTTCATCAATTGTTGAAAAGTTATAACACTTGGAAGAGCGGAAAAATGGAAGAAAAATTGGTTTTTCGAAAATGCATCACTTTAGAACATAAATATATCTCGAAAAGTATCAGATATATCTAAAACATTTACATAACAAAACTTGTAGAAAATTTATTAAGCTTCATTTTTATGTAGTTAATTATATCAATAGAACACATTGTTTCCAAGATATAAGCATGTAAGTAATAAGTGGAGAATGCAACTTTCAAACCACCCTCATCCCTTCAGCACATGATGTAGAGATTGGGATTTTAGATATGTTCACCTCCAAACTAGTCTCAACAAAGCTGCAAAGTCGAAAAGTGTGTTCCAAACATTCCCTCCAAATTTCATTGTCAACTGAAGTATTGTTGCTGAACAGAAAGTTTCACACTCAACACTAAAACTGCTGCAACAGTCGTAGGGAAATGCATGAAATACTTTGGTAGTGAGAATATATATCAAATTGAATATAATTTGATACTCTATCAGTTCATAAACAGCAATGATTTTTTCACAAATCATTCAATAATTATGAGGCCGAAAAGATGAAAAAATTGGAGGCAGAAGTGTTTTTTCAAAAAATATCCAACCTTCAAGAGCTGATTTCTCAGAAACTATGAGAGATATTGGAAAAATGAGGACAAAACTTGTTGGTAATTGTTTAAGCTTCAATTTTGTATAGAGCACAAATGTTCATAAAATGCATAGTTTCCGAGATATATGCGTAAAATTTAAAAATGGTACTTTCAAACACCCCACCCCTTTAGCACAAGGGGTAGAGGTGAGGACTTTTGATATGTTAATCCTCTAACTATCCTTAAAAGAGCTGTGGGGTTAAAAATTACATTTATTACATTCCTTAATCACAACATCAAATTAATGATTGGGAGAGAATCAACAGGATAAACCCAAAACTGTTCCTCTCCCTAATTTTGATAAAAATAGTCCAAATGATGTTATGAAAACATTTTATGGATTATTAAATACAATAATTTGAATACAACAATAATAACAAATATAAATTGATTCAAGCCATTTATGATTTTTTTCCAAATTGTATTCCAAACTTTTCCTTCTATACCTTTATTTGAGCATTCGTTGCCTGGACCATATAGAGAAACAATATTGAGATGTTAAAGTGCGTACAGATATACGCGCCTCCAACCCACTCTTCGCACGCTCCGCTTTCGTCCCGTCATCGCTCCGCAATCGCTCCGCCCACGTTCCTTACTCGCACCGATCATGAACGTTACGGGAGATGTTAGCTCTTCTCGCATTCCACTCTTGCTCCCTGGTCGATCATCAATCGATCTGCTCGAGTGACGTTCGATTGTGGAGCAGAGCGAAAGTCTGTACGCACCTTTAGAGGTTAAAAATTACCATATGGAATGTGTGTTTCATTTTCCAAATGAGTTCTCCGCTCATTTCATAACAGCTAAATGTAATATTTTCCACATACAAACGTCTTTTATGTGTAGTGAATTACAACCCATTTACAATAATTATGAAATTTAATAGAAACCACAAATTCCCTTCCAAATTCGGTTGAAATTTCACGAGTTAAACAAGTGAAAAACGTCAAAATATAAAGGCCTCTTCATATCTGTTTTCATTACATGGTAATTCGATTCCTGGGATATGATAGAATGAACTTTTGTACGTTTCCCTTGCAGTTACAACAAATGAAAACTTTTGTAAGAAGCTTTCTGAGACTTTTCATTGTGTTAAAAGCGAGATACTTGTTAGTTATTACAATGGATGAGTCTTAATTACATGGGTAAATAAACGAAAACTGGCGGTTCATTTCCTCAACAGGAAAGTTTACAATATCGAATGCTTTACTCCCTCAAAGTTTAGAGTTGACAGTTCTGAAATATTGTTGATTTTAGCTCGAAATTTCTTCCACTTCGCTGGTTATGTCTTATTCACAGTGTCGTTCCGATAAATATATGCAGATATTATTACAATTTTTACTACTTTAGGCAATATGAGTAACTATAAATATGAATATAAAGTTACGTCTATGAATGAATGAATGTTTTATCATTTTCACATTTTTTCTCCTGGCTGAATTTTGAATATGGCTGTACATTTTGCCTCTTAGTGGACAAAATTCGATGGGAGTCCTTTGAATATTTTTTCAAATCTCATCCAATAAGAAGATGATTTCAATCCAGATAAATCTCAAATATTGAAAAAAATGGTGTGAAGGTGAAAGCGGTTGAAAGATGTGAATGCAAAAAATTTTATGGTTTGATTCATCTAGGAAGATGTTTTACATGTCGGTTGATGGTTTGATTTGTTGTAGGATCGATGTATTTTGGGGTTCGTGGTTCAAATTTCAGTATTTGTTCTGGATTGAGTTATTTTTCTCTTACCATATGTTCAAGTAGGGATGTTACTACCACGTTTGTAGTAGGGGTGGTTGAAATAACTTCAGTGAACAAAAGTTCATTGAACGTTGATTGTTGCAGGGTAGTTGCGTCGATCTAATTAAGAGAAGTCCCTGGAGTGTTGGTTTAGTGCCGACTCAGCAATATTTTTTAAGGCGGCAGCTTTTTACCCGTCAATTTATTCACACCTATCTGGCGCATTGCTATTCAAACGTTCAGTGAAGCAGCAATATAGTGCGGAAAGCATCAATCGTCCATTGATCATGGTCATTCTCTTTTGTTTGGTTTCGCTTCTATATGATCGGGACTGGAAAACGGTTTGTTTTTTCAGCAAGAACTGAGTATTGTTCGTACGTTGTGGGAATATTGCGATTATTTTTACCGAAAGGTATTGTGGTAAAAACGAGCTACACGATGAGTTACTATGCAGTATATGAACAGTATAATATGGGTCTAACTGATAATTGGAATATGACTATGAAATAATATGATAAAGTTGATAAACCAACACATATTTCAACAAGCTATTTGTAATTAATTTAGAGAAAAAACTAATTAATAGATTAACAGTTAGAAAATTTATTTATGTAAAGTCTGATACATCATATAAATATAATAATATTATGAAAAATAATATTCTTTTGAACTTATTTCTTGTGAAATTGGTTACTTTGTTCAGCTGTTTTCATTCGTGTCTTTATAGGATGGATACAGAGACAAATAATCTAGGTAAACTGTATCTTTACTCTATGATGGATAGTACATAGCAGCACATCAATATGCGAATGCCTAATGCTGTGAGTATTTGTATTTGAATTGAATAGAATTATTCTTACTTGAACTTTTAGAGGATCTTCTAAATTTGGTGGAATTTTCTTAAATGTTTTATCGATAACTTGTGTTAACGAAGCATTCGCTAGTAAATGGAGGAATCAATACTGTTCATATAGTTGTATTCTGAATAAGAATAAATTGAATTATTTATTATCTTAATGTTTCATTACAACCCACCTTTCTGACATCTTCTCTATCCATTAAGAACTGTAATCTTTCAAAGGCGAACCATCTTGAAGCAGGCACTTCACGGCAATCTGAAAGCAGAATATAATTTTTATTGCTTGAGAAAAGGCAAAATCAGTATCGCAGTTTTACAGTGGATACAGTGATTCCTATAACATAACAATGCAAGCAAGCACAACTGTACCTATTTCAAAGGTTAATGAAGCATTCATAATACATGTTCAAGGTTTTCTTTGATGAATGACTCCAGACATGCTACATTATTGTTTTAGCACTATTATGCTACATCCACTATTATCGGTTTAAATTGATGTAAAATGACTATCCTTGAAGCCCTGCTTCATATTAATTTGTAATGGAATGTTCCCTTCAACAATACCATTCACTTACATCCAAGTTTTGCGCAATTATTAATGGTATAACAACATTACAGTAACTAACTAATAGGAATGTGGGCATTATGTATTATATTTTATTTTTAGTACGTACGGTGTACGGTAATTCTGTTTCAGTTTTAGTACATTATTTTTAATAAAAACCTCAAGCAGCAAATTCCTGCGGTGTGCATGCAAAGCTCACTAGTGAACGTTTCTGTACAGTGCATACTTTCCACCTCACCAGATGAGATATGTCTTGTTGAGTAGATGAGTAACCATCACGTAATGATATAGTGACTTATGTAACAACATTTCTATAATATGAAGCTGATAGGTGTTCTTGTTCTAAGCTAATTGTTATAAACCTTTCAATTCCAGTAGTAGTACCATGATCAGGCTCCTATTTTTCTCCTGAACAATCTTTTAGGCCTATTTATTTTCATGTAAATCGGTTCAAAATGCAGCTCATGCCCACTTCACCCTCACTCCTTGCTTGTTTGACAAGAGTCTGACAAGTGGTCAGACTCAACCAAAGCGGGCCAGTTGAAAGTTACATAAACTTCGAAGTAATCAGAAAATTTAAATAAGAGCATTGTTGCCGCTCAAGGATGGTATATAGCTATCTATACACTATTCTTGGTTGCCGCTTACCATCTCCAGCTCCGATGATCCTCTTCACTTTGGTCTTTTCCCTACGAAACGAGCCTAGCAGACTACACATCTTGTGTTTTGCAGCCTGAATTTCAATGCCCAGTGTGCTGCTTATCTCTTCCCAGGCCTCCATCTTCTTGTTCCTCAGATAGTAGTGCTTGTGTTTCGGATCCCACAGCACGGGTCGCTTCCGGTACTCGTCGATCAGGTCCAGGCACTTGTCATTGCCCATTTCCATGTTTCACTGCTGCACCTTAAAATAAAATTCATCATAGTCATATTAATTACTATATTCAATAATAAGTGTACATGCAATATTAATTCATAGATCATCCAATTGATATGAAGTGAAGCAATTAAATTTAAAAAAAAAATGCTAGGGGGAGTCTTAGTCCATTTGATTCCTTACTTTCCACATTACTTTCATTGCTAGACAGAGAGAGAAACATTAATTTCCTCCCGATATGCCGACAAGTTACGTGTTCACATCCCCATGTTCTAACACCTTTGGATTTGTACTCAATATTCCACATTGAAAGGAAATTAATTTCGTACAATATAATGCTTGTTTGTCTTGGGCTAACAAGAAACCGTCATTATCTGTATTGTGCTTCTATTATCAAGCTATCATCCATCAAAAGCATGAATGAAATCAAGTACAAATTCATTTGTTTTTAATCAGATTCACCATCTTAAGAAAAGACAAGATTGATTCCTGCAATTATTCCTATGATAATATCATGGAAATTTTTGAGAAAACGTCTCAGAAAAAGCGTAATTTTCAATCAGATAAAAAAATAGAGCTAAATAGAAAAATAAAAACTATATGGATCGTCAGAGTATGTATTTTCTCACATTCATTCAATAGATAGGACTAAATATTACGGTTTAAATCCCTTTGTCTTAGGTCTTCATTTGCAGGGGTGCCCATGGCTTATGACAGATTCTCCATTACATTCCAGATATATCAATGAAATTATTGATAAGCCTATCATCACAGCTGGTGAAAGTCACATCGATGGGACCAGGACTGACTTTCGATTTTTTTGAAGCCTCCTTCAATTATGCGTTTCTCTATGTGACCGTTGATATCAACTTGAAGGATGAGAAACGTGTGATTATATTGCACAGGAAGATGTAGTTTTCCCCTCCCCACATTAGCAAGGCTATTGAAGGACAATTGCCGAAGGAGGCTACAGTATTGTAGGCCTACTCCACGTTATCAGTTACCGGTGGCTCAACAGATATCCTCAACTTCCATGTGGTTGGCTACAACATTTTTTTAAATAACTGTTTCCATATGAGAATTCAGTAGCACTCTGTAATATTCCACTGTACCTATTATTATAAGTCGACTTACACTCAATAACACTGTAGTTTACACGTGTTCCACCCTCAGACACTTTCCAACTTTGATAGTAAATCACCTTGATTGAATTTTTAAAAGCGTTCTGTAGTAGTAGGCCTAGTTCTTTGCACTCAACAAATATTATGCTTCACAGATCACAGTATATTGCACTTGCTTCTAACTGGAAATAACAATTGGAAATAACTATCAAATCATGGACGCGAGTGAATTATTGGAGATCCGTATGAAATTCAAGCAATGGTACACCCAGTATTTTAGTACTGTAGGCTACTACTTATTTATTTGATATTTGATACTTTTCACTTGAATAAACATACTTTACGTTTACAATTTGTTAGTAGTTAATTGAATGTCCCCTTGGGTAGTTCTGAAACAATAATAAGTAAAAACATTGAATAAGTGTACGGAATCAAATTTTCTCAAGCATGCTCGCGTACTACATGCACTGCACTGTTTTGTACAAGGAATGTGTTCGGCTTGAGTCGAGCAAGCACAAAGCACAAGAGAAGAGAGGAGTACAGACTACAGAGCGAGCCGCTATTGAGCGGAGAGCGTATGTGCGTGACTGCTCGCGAGCGACTGCGCAATACACCTGTGCGCCGCGCGTGTTTGTGCGCGCGTGTGTGTGTGGACGGTCGTCACGAGCATTCGTGTCTGCTCGCTTCAAAGCGGCAACGTCGCACTCAAATGATGGGCGGGCGCGCGCGTCTCTGTGTCTCATTTATGTTTGCCCAAGGGTTGTTTGTTGGCCAGGCTATCAGTGCGATAACCTTGATAACAATAATTTTATTAATATAGGAAGTTTTGCATTGATAATAATCATTCCAAATACTATACATGGGCTTAGAATAAAACAATCTTAAAGTTTTCTCTGAAAAGGGTAAATATAATTATAATAGTTGAGAAGTTGAGAGATCATTCTATTTATTTCTCTTTACTACACCACATGATGCATGTAGTTTTCACTGCAAAAAACAATATCGAAATGAAATATAGTTATGGTAAATGTTTATATTATAACTATCGTATCCAGTCATATCGTGAGGAACGGTGAGGAGTGGTTTCTGTCGTCAAAGAGTCCTGCCGCTTCTTAACCGATCATTGTCTTCCGATCTGAAGGTTTAGTTGGAGATTGTGAGGAAACGTTGAGTATATTTTCAACGTTTTTCCTACAACGATTTTCAACGCTTTTCCTGCTTCGCTTTTCAACGTCTTTCCTAATAAAGTTGAAGGTCGCGAGAAGTAGGTCAGTAACTGATGCTCAAGTGGCAGCTTCAAATTGAACTGTACCGTATCATTTCAACTTCGAAATTGGAGCCATTACTTGTATCTTAGCATAACACAATCTGTATTACTCAAAAATATATAATGTGTCCATCATTTGCTTTTGATATATATTTGCTTAAATACATAGTAGTTGAGAACATTCTATTTATTTCTCTTCTTTACACCTCATTTTTTCGTATAGAGCATTCAAGAGCAGTCACAGATAGGCGTAATAGGTGAATAGATGTCATTGATCAATATCCTAAGAATCAATTATTATTTTTGAGATTACTTTAAGATTATTTTTGTACAGATTCTATTAAACTATTTTTTACTACTTTTTACTGCCAAGTTTTATTTAAAGCTTTTGAAAACTGAAAATGACGGTAAATGAAATGCTCTTCACATGCGTAGGATGTTTTTCCTTGCTAGAGCATCGCTAGAAAAACGCACTCCCCTGACGTACATGGAAAATTGTCATAGCAACGACCGTATTATTGTTCCCTTGCCAGTATTCGAAACAGCGTGTTTTCAGCTGGTTTACCACAATAATATTCCTTTTCTATTGATGGAGGATTGTCGTATATTTTATCTTTTAGTCCCTATCCATATATTATTGACATTTTCTTGTAAAATAATGAGTTTTCTTTCTTCATTATGTTTTCATTGTCATTTTATTCGCAATCTATTAAAGCAAATAAAGACGCTGCACGGCAGAAGGCTTAAACAATAATAAATTATAGTGAAAGATTTTAAAATATACTTTATTCAGTGGTAGATTCATATAAATGAGCAAATTCATTTAAAACATAATAATTACTTGTGCTTTGTGTGAGAAAGAGTAAGAATGGGATTAAAAAGTGTTGAAATTCAGTGTTGCATATCTACTGTAAAATCTGTCACTGAGATGTAATACAATAAAATAATAAAATAGAAATGCAAATCCCAGTACCTTTTTTCAATTATTATATTATATATTATATCTATTATATTATGTGTGTTTTTCTCCATTTTACTGGGTATGAAAGCATTGGCTATTAAGCAAAATGACACCTTTTTTCTATTTAGGAATATTCAAAAAACTTCTAACAATTGATGTTGTGCACAGTATGATTGCTTTTTGCATTACATTCAACACCCATACTCACAATCCCAACTTTTTCAACTTATCAGCCAAATCCTTAGGCACCATCCCTGTTGCTGACATCAATAATGGCACAATCGCAACGTTTTCCTGCCTCCACAGCTGCTTTATCTCATCGGCCAAAGGCAGACAACTTTCTCTTCACTATACTGTTTTAAATTGTGTGTATTGGGAATGCCAATGTCTATGAGGAAGGTGGTCTGTTTCTGCTTATCTATGAGTATGATGTCCGGTCTATTGTGGGCTATTGTTTTGTCTCTAAGAACTGACCGATCCCAGTACAACTTGTGAGAAGCATTCTCCAAAACTGCACTGGGAGTATATTGGTAATATGGTACTGAGCTTGGCAACAGGTTGTGCAGGCATGCTAAGCTCTGATGTATGATCTTTGCCACCTGGTTGTGCCGGTGAAGATAGTAAGTTGCCACCAAAGCCTGACATGCACTTGTCACATGCTGGACTGTTTCAGATGCCTGGTGGCATCTGCGGCATGTATCATTGTCGAGACTTTCTCGAGCTATGTATTTCAAATAGTTTCTGGTAGCAAGACACTGATCTTGGATAGCCACCATGAATCCTTAACTCTCTGCAAAGATGGCCCCCAACTGAGCCAAGCATTGGATGATTCCTGGCAAATATATGGGCTATTCAGATCGTGGGCATGGCGTCCATGCAGAGACTTCTCTAATCACCTTTGGCAAATGGTAGCAATGTGGTCTCTATCCAATTCTTGATCCACCACTTCAAAGTGACAAAGATGGAGAGGCGTGTAGCCATCATCAGCAGCTACAACAATCCGATGCAGCAATGAGTGTGTGAGAAAGAAGTTCCTGAGCTGTCTTTCACTGGCTGCTTACAACTTTATGTCATCCCTATACATAAGGTGTGACAATGTGTGCTGCAAGTTATTGGAGCGTTTGATATTGCAACCATACCCAGACTCATTTAAGATAGCAGAAAGAGGATTGAGTGACAGACAAAACCACAGTGGGCTCAGAGTTTCACCCTGGAAGATCCCCTTCTTATTGGGATACACGAGCTTGTGATCCTCCCACTTGAACACTCAAACTGCAGCACTGTTGACCAGGATAACATCAGGTGTTTCAATAATGTACTTTGTCCTTAAGTTAATTGTAAATGATAAATAAATAAATAAATAGTGAGATTGTCCCCGGATGTACCTTATACATACTGAGCACTTTGAGTAGCCATGATTTTGGCATAGAGTCAAAGGCTTTTTGGTAGTCAATGAATGTTGTATTGATATTCCTTTGTTTTTGCATAGCTTGCACCATGACCACTGCATCTATAATCAATTGCTCTTTAGACCCTTGCAACCCCCTTATGCATCCCTTCTGCTCCTCTGCTATCAAACTGTTATCCTGCAGATGGCAGTAAATTTTCTCAGTGATGCAGGAGGTTAGAATCTTCTAAAGAGTGCAAAGACACGTGATTGGTCGGAATTTGGCAGGGTCTATAGAGTTCTTCTCCTTTTGGAGCAAGTATGTCACACCTCTTGGAAGATATGAAGGGATCTTATCTGACGGTTTCAAGAAAGCTGAGAAGCTGACAGCAATGAACTCATGGAGAGTGGTGAATCTCTTTATCCAGAAGTTATGGTCTCCATCAGGGACAGGTGCTTTCAAGTTCTGAGTATTGTTCACAGATTTTGTGGTACATGCAATAGAGACTCCTCCACACCACTCAACCAAGCTGCTACATCATCGTGGATCACCTCCTCAGCCCATATACTCCTCCAAAATCTTTCAATTTCCTTCATTTGTGGAACAACCCTACTGCACTCTGTATCAGCCTGTTGTACACTCCTATAGAAAAGTTTCTCACTTCTTCTACTTCTTCTTCTTCTTCTCTTCTTCTTCTTCTTCTTCTTCTTCTTCTTCTTCTTCTTCTTCTTCTTCTTATCATTCTTATTATTATTATTCTTGAAAAATATTTTTGTCTTCATAACTAAGTAGTAGCCGGGGATCAATTCTGATCTCAAGACTAAATAGTTGCAATTCAAAGCAGAGACTCATCCACTCTTTTCCAGATCAGAGGCTTAGAAACTTGCGTACAATATTAGTTTCTTGTGTACCAACTGCTGCTTTCTGCATAATTCTCATATACCAGTTCTCCAACTGCAGTTGTTCCATTGCTTGTCTCCATTCTTTTGTGACCAGTCCATTGGCAGACACTACTATAGGGATTATTACCACCTTCCTCAATTTATACATATCTTTAAGTTCAACTGACAGGGGCTGGTAGATCACTCTAATATGTAAACTATCATATTATATAATGTGAGAAAAATTTCAATAAAAGAATAAAATGAAAAATTATTATTATTATTATTTAAATATTTCATCACTTACAAAGTGAGCATTTTTATTGCAACTCAAGTCGGCCATTGGCAAGACTTTGGTACATCTCTATTCTGTCAAATTTATTAAGGATCTAATCATTGATACCGTACTGAGTACAACCGCCTTTTGAATTCCATGATTTGCACTCCCTGAGACAACAAGGCGACTGAGGTTAGCTGAAACCTTCTGCCTGATCATTCCAACAGTAGAGACAATTATAGGGACAGTTGTAACTTTTGCTGCTTCCAGACATCCCTGATCTCATTCTCTATTATTATTATTATTTATATTACAAGTAGCCCTGAACAGGAAAGAGACAATAATAAAATAATATACAATGAAATAATATAGGACAAAAACAATTTCATGAAAAATATAGCCCACTATACGGGAAAATAATTATAGAGGTAAATAAAGGATGTATTAGTAATAAAAGGATGTATTAATTAGGATAACTCAATATAAGAAAACATAAAAATTTAGAAATATCATCGATTCAATGAAGCTCGCGAATACAGAAAAATTCTATAAGGATTTTTTCCTTCATATTCATGTAATATTATTTACTCTATATCAATCAATCAATCTTTCTTGTATTGTCAAGGAACATAAAAATGTTACAAACAACATCATTTTCTACAATAGCTTATAAAAAGACCCACAATACAATTAATAACAGTGAAAATAATACAATATAATAATAGCAAACACTAAGACGCCTAACACCATAAACAATGTATCACAGTTAGCTTTGGTCAGACAAAAAACTCTCTCAGAGAATACAGGCACCTTTCCAATAGCAAATCCCTCAAGTAGTCTTGAATTGTGCATCATTCATCGTTCGAACGTCTACATCAACGTCGCTCTATTATACTGGTATGATGTACTGAAAGAAATTAATTAATGAATTTAAAACATATTGAATAGATCAAAGTAAATTAATTATTTTTTGAAAAAATTACTCGTTCACTTTTTATTTATTCATTGAATAATTTATTATTAAAAAAATTACTCATATTACTTTTCAAAGTATCCAAATGATACACTCATGAAATCAAAATATTACTATTCAATCTTAAATTGCAACTTGAATACAAAATAGCCAAAACAAATAATTAGACTAAGCTTTGTTACTAAGCATACTGAAATGAATTACTACATTTTAAGAAGGAAAATTATAGTGGTAAAATTGTATAATATGTTTATACAGGGTAAAGTTGACGTACACCCCTTACCCATAAAAATTCGTGTTTTCGTAGCTTCTGTTATTGTGTACCTTGAATATTTGATGTAGAATATTAAGCAAACAACCGGGCAAAATTTCCAAATTTACAAGTGATGTAAACATTGCTACTGGCCAATAATACTGTACAGTACCTCCTCCAGCCCTCAACAACAATCCGTATTTAATCCGGCTGAGCAAACGAGGACAATGGTGGAGGTACTTGCCGACGTCATCATTTTGTGCCTTTTCTCTTCTCAACTTTGAAGTCTAATCAGCTTAACTTTAAATTATAAATAGCCGGCAACGACTTTGCCTGGCCAGATTGCCTAAGCTTGTTTGCTCAGAAAGAGAGCAGAGCGATTCTGTGGAAAACTTTCATAACTGAGACCATCATCCATCAAGCTGAGTATACTGATGCCCTCAGCTTAAAAAATTGAAAAAAGTCCTGTGGCTGATTACATGATGATGACGGGTTTTGAATTATGATGCGCGGTAGAAACCGGGAAATACAGACTTCTGTACTGCGGTATCGCACACAATTCTTTAAAATCATTCACCCCACTGATATGTACTACTAATAATTTGACAGATTAGGCTATACATTAAAGATAACTTGCATGGACTTATCCAGTCTGCACGCCTTTCCAGCCATTTTTAGTAATTTCATGTTAGTGGATTATCAATTAATTCTGGCAATGTGAAAAGTTCTACACTATTTGTATCAATTTCCAATTGAATCAGCAAGCTATTGAAGATTAAATCTCTGTCCATCTAGTAAGGTAGGCCTTTGTACACGTGCTATGCTAGTCTTGTTATTTGTGTTCAATACTGGGTTATACTGGGTCATCAATGATCTTATATGATTTTCTTTACTGTATGATAGTTTAACTTTTTATGAATAATATACTGAATGAAAAAGACTGAGAAATTGTCAAAAAACCACAGATTTATTGATACTTAGAAAGACCGGTTTCGGTTATTACACCATTGTCAATCTCTGATAAACTCAAAACTAAATACAAGAGCAGCAGAATTTATACTAGTAGGCGAGTACAGCTATTGATCAAGGGCATGAACGCCTGCCATTGGCCCAGCTAGACAGTCTCCTCCCACTCAACGGTGTGACAAAATGGCGGCTTAAGCAACAGAATCGCCATGATAACAAAATTTACTTTCAGTACAAAATAAGAACCAAGAAAACAAGTGTTAATAAAATAAATATGTAAATGGAAAAACTATTGACTAATGTATGCTTACAATTTTATGATAAAACTAAATTTGTAGTGTTGTATTGGTTGAAATGAATCTGGTCATTTAAACTATACTGGGAATTCTCCTTAATCACTCTTGTTATTTCGAAAGCCTCTAGAATATTCAAAGATCTGCCTTTGTTATTAACATGCGGAAACTCAACATTCTCCTTAACTGTGAACTTGTGATTATTTGTTATCAAATGTTCTGCAAAATTAGATTCCCCATTTTGTTCATTCCAATCTCTGATGTGTTCTTTAATTCTACTTTTGAAACTTCTACCAGTTTGGCCCACATAACAAGCATTACAATCACCACATTTAAGTTTGTACACCCCACTTTTATCCCAAATATCAATTTTGTCTTTACTCCAGCTAAATAGACTATTTAAAATCGGTTGAAAGCAACATGAAATCCATTCCTCTTCAATTCCCTACCTATCTTATCAGATACAAGGCCTAAATATGGGATTGTTATCCAAGTCTTCTCCTCACAGTTTGAGCCTACAAAGCTAGAATTGATTGAAATTTGTCTATTAATTTTACTTAATAATCTGTCCACCATACTTCCTTCATACCCATTTGTAACAGCTATCTGTTTAATTTTAGTGATATCAATATCAAAATCATGATAGCTCATAGGTATTTTTAGTGCTCTATAGACCAAGCTATTGAAAGCAGCAAGTTTGTGAGAAATAGGATGACAAGAATAAAGAGGAATGATAACATCGGTATGGGTTGGTTTTTCTGAAAATAGAAAACTTGTGAAAACCAGCGCTATGATCTATTCTTAAATCTAGAAAATTCAATTCACAATCCTGTTCTACCTCTACAGTGAATTTTATACTCTGATGTAATGCATTCAGATAGGAAAGAAAATTGTCTAGTTGTCTGTTACTTCCTTTCCATAAGCAAATAATATCATCTACATATCGAAACCAGTAAACAATTTCATCTTTGAAATGACTATTTCCAATAATTCTATTTTCTGACTTATCCATAAATAATTCTGCAAGGAGTGGTGAGAGGGGTGACCCCATTGCCAACCCCTCTCTTTGTTCAAAAAATCTATTGTTAAATTTGAAATAATTATGCTGAGTGCATAACTTCATCAATCCTATCAGTTCTTCTCTGAGTGTATGATCATTGATAGAGGCTTTCATTATTTCCTCAGCTCTTTCAAGACTTTCTCCCACCGGAATGTTATCGAATAAATTAGTAACATCAAATGACACAAGTTTATGAGATGATAGAACAGGAATATGCTTTATATTGTTGACCAACTCCAATGAATTTTTAATACTAAATTTTGGTTGAAAACCCGTTAATGACCGAAAGGTGCTATTCAGTTTGTAGCTAATTTAGAGCAGAGGGAATTAACAAAAGATACCACTGGTCTTATAGGAACATTAGTTTTGTGTGATTTAGGTTGACCGAAAAGTCTAGGTGGATATGGATTCATAACTGTTAGATACTTAGTTTCTTTCTTATTAAGTAATTTGGTGGTGGTAGTCAACTTATTTCTAATCAAGCTAATGATTTTGGTGGTGGGATTGGAGTTAATCTCAATAAAATTGTTTTCTGCAATGAAATGGTTTACCTTACTTAGATATTCATCCTTATCCATTACTGTAGTGCATCCTTTGTCAGCTTTCAAAATCATCAGGTCATTGGTTTTCATCTTCTTCTTTGAATTCTTAATGATGTCTGCCGTTTTTGTGATCTCTGGTCGAAGTTCCCTTGTCTTCTCTTGAAGAATTATGTCAGCACATCTGTTGGTATTTTTTTCTTTGAGGCTTCCCAATTACTATCAATGCTGCATGCTAGTCGTTCAAGTTGTTGGTTATCCAAATAGCTATGACTACTGTATTTGTTACCTCGTCCTAGTAACTCTGTCTCTGTAGATGAAAATTGGACTTGTGAGATATTAGCTACCCTATCAGCAAACTTGTGTTTATGTTGAATGATAGGCCTATTATTTAGTGTCGGATGTTGATCTTTGAGAAGTTACTGCAGTTTTTTGTTTTGAGTAACTGTTTTCTCACTCAATCTCCTAAAAAGTTGTTCCCTACATTTGTTGTCTAGGAAATCCCACTCAGCCGTGTGTAGTTTGCTTGTCAGTTGTGTGTGGAGAATGTAGATGAAGAAAGATAAGCTATCCCTTATCTTATACCAGTGGCTGATCTCCTTCTTTATCCAAAATTTCTGGGCGGTTTTAATGCTCTTCTGTGCAATAGTAGAAGTGTTGTTGGTTTCTATTGCCACATACTTTGGTACAACTTTCAGTTTCAAGCATTGTCTATTGAAGAATATGTTCCTTTCTGCTACTCCTTTCCTTTCTGAATAATATATGTTTATTTAAATAACCTCTTTCGAATAGTATTATTATCTTATTATTTATTACATTGTGTACAATGATATTTGAAGAAAAGCACAATTGCATGATTCCCAAAACTTCTCCTTTTTCAATTTATACCATACAGTCAAATTCAATATCGAATCTCTACATTTGAGGTCTCATGCTATGTACCATGAAACTGTCTGAACAACATACATCGTACTGTACTTACAATTCATATAATTTCATGACTATAAAATCTCACTAGTACAGTGCTCGAGCGTCGTTAGCAACTTTTGAATGAATTATCTTCGAAAAAGTTCCGAAGCGGTTTGTAGATTTGGACGGTTTTCTGTGCTCAGCAATCTCCGTTGCATCTGAATAGCTTTTGTGCATTTCTCGCAGCTTTCCTAGGCCTTGGGAAGCAGCAGAATCGTTTATTCGTGTTTTCTAAGAATTATTAAGAAAATATCTTTCCATATATTGTCACGTGGTAAATTAATACCACCAAATATTTAAAATGAACTAATGAAATATAATAGAACTATAAAATTGGAAAGAAGGTTAGACCTAGTCAAAGGATAAAACAACTCAAATCAAGTATTATTAGCGATTAGGAGTAATAGCATTATCAACAAATGATAAGAAAACATGTATAATTGTGATTTAATAATTATGAGAACCCATTGGTAAGATCAAAAAGTTATAAAGCGGCTTACTTATTATTGGCGGATTATAAAAAAAAAAATAAAATGCATGAACATTGAGGTTAGAGTTACTTGTTTACATTTTGAAAAGAATTAGTCGATCTTGGATAAATCGATAATTATTAGAATCAATACTGAGCGAATCAGCTGATTATTCGATCACCCATATGACAGGTTGAATTATATAAAATTTACTCATAAAGGATATGTTATGTATACTAAAGGAAGTCGATGTGTAGAAATACAGACACCCATTATTTTTGTATAAATATTTATTATAATCTAAGAAAGCATGATAAATCAAGAGTATACAAAACTCATATAAAGACTGAATATAGTAACATCGCATGTTAGGATTTATTTATGAAATCAATTTAAGATAAACACTCCATACATTTGTATAAGAATTCTTTTTTATTTAATTTTTTCTATTATAAAGCCGAGGAAGCCCTGATTCCAAGGCAACCAATTGTATTGAGTCTATTAAATTGAAGGCCAATCAGAGAGTAGCTTACAGAATTATTCTTGGAAGAGGCAAATTTTTCTAAAAACCTCCTTCTTCTGGCTTAAGATCCCGACCGGAGAGGATGCACATGGAGTTTAGGGTTTTTTCTTCTTCCTTTTAAAATTTTAAAACTATTAAGCCAGACCCTTTTTAATGTAAAGTATTTGTATTAAATGTTCAATTATATGTGAACTCAGTGCTGTCAAAGAGTTCGTAATTTGTAAAGATTCCATAAAAATAGCTAATTCGAAAGAAGATTATAAAAGTCTGGATCACGCGCTAGCCCAGCAGAGACGAAAGGAGCCTACCTAATTAATTATTGGAAATAATTAATTCAATCCACGAGAACGTCTAGAACTTCAATTCAGTGAGTGATAATTCAACGAGCTCGTTTTTTCTACGTCCAGTGGGGGTAATTAATTAATAAAAAAGCGCTATTCCAATTAATTTGAATTAAAATAAAAAGTCACCACGTGTTGAACAATATCACATAGTCCATAAGAACATTTATGAATTTATTTAATATATGTAGGAAGCTTACTTCCATGCACAGCCCGAATTCATATAAATCCCTGAGATCTCATGTTTGAATATTAATTTATTAATTATAATTTTGTCAATTGAACAAAGTACATCATATCAAACCTATAGACCGAACAGGTTTTTATCTGCAGAATTTTATATTGATTGGAAGTATAAGTACCAGTATTAAATATAATATATTTATGAATTTGAAACTCACTATTGTGAATATTAGTAAAGCCTGTGATAATTATTCAGATTTTAGAAATAGATTATTTAAGTGAATTATAGATATATCGAATACTTTATGCATATCTTTTTTATGGGAATATATTTTGTGTTTTCAGTCAGCATACAAATCGTAGAAGTTTATTTTATCCTAGTTCATCTCGTGATACACAGTTTGAGCTGTTTTAATATCAACAAATATTTTGCAGCACTTAAAATTATTGAATCAAGTGATATTAATCTTATTCAGAGCACTCAATATTTATCATCCTTTGATGATACTCATCTCATATACCAGAATAAGTATATTAAGAAATTATATTAATAAGGTTCCAGTTATATCATATAAGGATCCAGAGAGCTTCCAGAACTGGCGTTGTAAGTTCTAAGGAATTTTGGAAGGGTATATTGGTGAATACTTGTATTCACGACGAGCGTTTTAAGAATCAACTAGAAACAACTATAGTTGGTCCTTATTATTCTCTAGTGATGCATGGTTACTGATAATCAGTCATCAAATATTCTTTTATTTTCCGTATTGGTATTCTTCAAGAACTTCATAGAAGCAGCGGTAAGAATTACCAATCACCGGTCACTGAACCTTATGGTGATTATTTGTATTTATAAAATTCATGTTTCTACCACTGAGCTAGAGCTGAGGTTTGAACCCAGTAATTTTGCGAGCCGGACGGCCTTAATTTTTTGTGAATTTATTCGCAAAGAGGGAATTTAGAGACTGCTCTTATAAATATCAGAAACATCGTATCATCTGTGAAGGATTTACAATTAACAACTTCACATAATATGGCTTCACAACGTGGGACTCTATCATAAGAGATAACCCCTCAGGAAGCACCATTTCACAATATGAATTCAAAAGCAATAAATCACAATTTTCATGTCAAAATTTCAATAAATCCCTAGAGTTTTCATTACCAACCTCTGATTATAAGACAGTCGATTGCTTCAGTCCTCTGTATCTGATCCGCAGATTGGTACATTTCCTGGATTTCGGAATAATTGAGTTATTACAAATTTTACAGTTACTTTTCCATAATGAAAACACAAATTTGAAATTGTCAACCACTTTTTAATGTGGTAACACAAATTATTTGAATGGAACAGAAATGCAGTGAGTTTGAGTGCCCTTATCAAGACATTTTTCATTATGTTAAATAATAAGATTTTCTATAAGTCATATCTCATTAATGTTAATAAATTCGAAATCTATTGCAATTCCAACCCCCAATTTTTTAATCAATTTTTTCAGCCTTTCTCTTCCATTCTCAACCCATCTCTCAAGCCTGTTTTTTCATTAAATTTACTTTATACACATTTAACATAATATTATCCATAACACATGAATATGAAATCTCATTCATTCATTATTCGTGGATGTAATCAAGTGAAATTCAAAGCCTTGTTTCAATTGCTCCTTTTCAATCCCTCACGAATCCTGATTGAAATACTATAGGATTAAAATACAGCTTTGAAGATGTAGCTGAAAAAAGCTGATTGTAGCTGTAGATAAAAACAGATGTAACTTACTAATAGTGGGCAGGTTTGTGATTTTTTATTTAAATTTTTCAAATAAGTGTAATATTTCTCAAGTTTTTATTCATTGTGATACATTCTGTTATTTATTTAAAAAATTATGTCAACCTTCAAAATTTTAAAATTATTCCTGGACCAAAAATCAAGTGAAGAAGTAGTGTGTGATATCATAACCTCAACCTTTGGACAACATTAACTTCTTATCAAAATTTTTGGAGAGAAATAGTACAGGCTCAGCCTAGTTTTTCCTTCAATGTCATAATTATATTATGATTGTAGTATTTTGTTCAATTGTACAATAAATGAATGAATGAATGATGTAGCTCATAAATATTTAGTAAGATCCTATTATAATAATTAACAATAATTTTTTCTCAGGATATCTCACTAATAAGCATTGCCATTTGGAGCCATTTGAAACAGTTCAAAAGCAATCCATTGAAATTCTTGAGAATGGACCAGCATTAGCGTAAAAGTGGAACTCATCTTGGTGCCTAAAACAGTAGTGCTCTCCACCCATGGGTTTGGTTCGGGTTTCTTGTCTCATTCCTGACGCTCAGCGGTAATCTATAGACAAAACTGGGAAGATGGAGAAAAAATGAGAGAATTTTCTGTTGTCTTGTCTCGCGAGACGCATGAAAATGAAAGAGAACGCAAGTATTGTAGTAATACTTGGAGAGTAGAAGCAGCTAGGCGTTCTTTTGATTAGGAAAGTGTGCTGGTGGATGCACCACTTCTTTTCCCATGCAAAACCGCAGCGTTGAAGATTAAGCAAGGGATGTTCAGTCGCGTACAGAGCACAGAGTCACTGGCTCTCCTCATATCTGCAATGAGCTCGTATTTTTCTCATTTTTCTTCTCTCAGCCCGCGAGTAAATGAGAAGCTGCTGCCTTTCACTGGGATCTGGCAAAGAGACGTCAAACATTGTATGCTCTCAGGCATCTCTGCTATAGAAGTTTCTCTACTCCTCTCACTCTTCTCTCTCTCTCTCTCTCTCTCTCTCTCTGCCAGTTCTTTTGTGTCGGATGTGGTAGACTTTCATTGTTTCTAATCCGAGTTCAAATCTACTGGTTTCACTCAGCGGTGGAAATTTGTTCGCTAGAAATAATAATGTATTCAACCTAAAGAGTTGGCTCCATTGCCGATCTCCGTAATCTTATCACATTTTGAACTTTATTCGCAGCTTTTGGTGGAAGGGTTACAGGTCTTTATTTAACGTCTACAAAATTACCTGTGAAACATTGATGTTTTCTGATAGATCGATTACTGACAAACCTGTATCAGATAATAAATTAAAGTCTCCTGGAGATTCCATCAAAAAATTATCGGCAGTTCCAAAAAATGGAAGATTAGGATTATTTGCAACATACATTTGTGCTGTATTTGAGTTGATAGATTACGAATAAGTGGAGTCACTAACCCTAAACTATTCAATGTGGAAATAAGTTCTTTCGCTTTTCTCTGCCTGATTTTTTCTTTGCTACACTGTTTTTATTGATCCAGCTTTTGATTTCCCAAAAATTCACGGTTAATTCCACAGTAAACAATGTTGTAATCCTTTGTTACAGATCCTTATGGCATCGGAGAACCGCATCAGGGAGCTGAAGAATGAAACGTTGGAGGCGTATCCGAACCTGGAGCTGCTCTATTTGTCCAACAACTTCATCAACTACGTAGAACCGGCCGCCTTCAGGGCAGTGCCCAAACTAGAGGTGCTCGACCTTGGTCTCAACGGCATCAGAACTCTACCCTTGGAACTCCCTCTTCCGCTACGAAAACTCTACCTGAACGGCAACCGTGATCTAGAAAAGATCACTCTGACCTCTGCGTATAACTTGCAGTACTTGTCGCTTGCTGAGTGTCACCTGAGTCAGATGCCTGATATTGGCGAGTTGCCTCACCTCACCGAACTCAACCTCACTGATAATCCACTCACGAAGATCACAGCCCGACAGATCGCGCCTCTTTGTCGCCTCAACAAACTGCACACTCCCGACATCCTCTACACCCAGCACAAAGACTCGTGCGAGTGCCACGAGTTTCAGCACTGGGTCAAAAAGTTCAAGATCGCCACTACGGCTCCCATTGAGTGCAGTAATTTCAGTGAGTACTTACTAACCACCTAAGTTGTTCTGAAAGTGATGTGGTAGATATCTTTTTCCAATAAAAACGACTCGAGTAAAATCAGTTCACTACATGTTGATAATGGCATAACAATCGAAAATAGTATATCAAATTGTTTCAATAAATCATTGGCATTGGCAATATCAATCCGTTTTCATTCAAAATTCTTACATTAACGTAGCTATCAGAGTTTCATATCTGGTCAACCAATTCAGAGTAACTAGATTTATCTCTTCTTTAATATCTTCATTGAGTAATTGGATTTGTGTAACTCGCTGGAGTAACTCGCAGAACGGGTTTTGTGATTTAATCGCTTCATTTCTATGTACAATTGAAAAGCCAAATCATTCACTATTCAATATTTTTCTACTGTTCAATGTAACACATAATCTGCAGATGTACTACCATACCAATCCATTCTTTCTACTGACAATTCACATAATCTGATGAGGCCTCAACACATGTATTATCAATGGAGCTATCACGGATTATCTACACATAATCTGGAGTTTCTTCAACATCATGACGATATGTTTTTTTGTACTGGTTAACATAACACATAATCTGTAACCCTCACACGATGTCGAAAAGATCATTGTCGAAATTAAACCATCTCCACATTGCAGTTACATGTTTTACATGAAAGCAGAACATTTATCAGGAAGATCTTATAGAATAGCTGCTGTGGTATGCATTTTAATATTTTGATTTTTGGCTTAAAATTTAAACTCGATTTTAGTGTGTAGAGGTACAACAATTTATTATAATTTTTGAAACAATTTCATGTTCATTGATTGAAGAATGGCTCATAAACACAAAAATCCGCTTTAATCTTTGAATATTAGTAGCAGATGATACATGGCTTTTGGTTGAATTTCAAAATAGAACTGTTTGAATTCAGTCCCTAGACTGAACCTAAATAATCCACTCAAATTCTCTCAAATTTATTGTTGTCATATTTCAGCTCTGAATTCTAATATGTTCTGTTTTTATTGATTTGTTATTGAATAATCCCCCATTGATGGATTTGGATCTCATAATTCGTAATGTGTTTTGGTATTGAATTATTTCTACATAAACGTTAATCCTTTTATAACAATAACAAATGTATCTTATTTGGTGAATAATTCGGTACTGTTTTCAAAGTGCGAACGATTTGGAGAATTATGATTGTTTTTCAAAAATCGACTAGGAAAAGAATGTACAAGAAAAATCCATTCTTCCTGAGATTTATGCCGAGCAGTAAATAGCTTGGTAGTGGAACAGTTTGGAAAATTATTTATCATTTCAGGAATTCAACAGTGTAATTCAATCGGAATAATGGCAAAATGGGGAAAAATAACTTCATAAATTCACCACAATTCCAATTCTTTCTGGCAGCGGGAATTTAATGACGCGTTTGTTGTCGAATAAAAATATTTTATGTGCTCTGGATCTGTTTTCTATTTATGGTTTCAAACTGATTCCAACAAAGAATGCAATATTAGTAGCAGATGATACATGGCTTTTGGTTGAATTTCAAAATAGAATTGTTTGAATTCACTCCCTGTGTTGTTTGAGTTCAGCAGTTTCTATATATCTCGTTATTCATATTATGTACATATTTAGTGGATCTCTTCATTAATGTTCTTCCATGCTAATGAGAGTGAATATGCAGTTGCAGGTGAATGATTTTTATAAACTAGTTTTTTTCGTCCATGGAATGAATTAACACCACTATTATGCACTTGTTGAATGGCTGAACTCGTAATTGCGTACAATCACTATCTCTATCATTTCATTCAGTGTTATCTTGTCTGGCTTGTTTTGACTCCTATAAGTTTTCTCTCGTTTCTCGCTTTACAATTTTGTTTATTACTATTGCCTCTTCCTTCATCTTCTGCATTAACAATGAATAATTAAATAAATACTGAATTTTTTTTTTTATTTTGTTGAATTTTGCATGATTTAAATATTTTTCTATTGAGCGCTGGCTATGTCTGGTTGTGAGTTTGTGTGTGTGTGTGTGTGTGTGTGTGTGTGTGTGTGTGTGTGTGTGTGTGTGTGTGTGTGTGTGTGTGTGTGTGTGTGTGTGTGTGTGTGTGTGTGTGTGTGTGTGTGTGGTTGTGTGTGTGTGTGTGTGTGAGTGAGCGAGGAGATGAGAATGAGAGAGTGTACATGGTTTGGGGTACTTAGTTATCACAGAGTTTCTATCTATCAAGTTATTTAATTTTGGGTCAGCAAACCCTTGCTTTATTTTGTTTTTTTTTTCTCATTCATTCCTTCTATGTTTATCTTGGAATTCATTTTTGGTTGTTTTGTCTAGATTGAGTTTAGTTTTGTTTACTTAATTATCGGTGATGAGTGCGGAATGAGTTTTTCACCGACTCCTATATTATTTATCGGAGAGATAGGCCACAAGGTATGGGCGGTGGGGTCCTGATTGCTGTTAATCGTAGGGTTCGCTCTAATCTATGTCTCTGTTTAACTCTTGATCCGTACAAGAGTCTTTGTGTCAATATCAACTTTGAGGGTGTTAGCCATACAGTAATCGCTGTTTACATTCCTTGCTCTTCTAGCTTTCAGTACTTCGATACCTATTTGAATCACCTGGAATCTTGTTATGCAGCTATTGGTGATAAGTTGATCTTTTTGGGGGATTTTAACTTACCTGAAATTACCAATGATAGGTATTGTTTGGAGCTGGGCTCCATTAATGTCCCTTCCCTTTCAATTGGTTCTATTGACCTGAGTACAATATTAGCAGCAATAGGTAATCTGAGACCTAGTTCTGGCTGTGGCCCTGACAATGTTCCTCCATTTATTGTAAAGGGTTGTGCTGAAATACTGGGTCCTCCCATGAAGTTCAACTTTGATCTGTCCTTGAGGTCTTCAGTGTTCCCCACCAGATGGAAAATTGGTAAGGTTATTTTCATATTTAAGTCTGGAAGAAGGAATGACATATCCAACTTCCGCCCAATAAACTCAATTGTCACCTTTTGCTAAGGTATTTGAGAGAGTGCTTTATGATTGTGTGATTTGTCATATTAGTCCCTTTTTATCTAATAGCATGGTTTCCTGAGGGGTCGCTCAACCACAACTAACTTGCTTGAGTTCACGGCTGATGTTTCAGAGGCGCTTGATGTTGGGGGTAGAGTGGATGTAGTATACACTGACTTTTCCAAGGCTTTTGATAGAATCAGTCATAAGCGGCTTGTTTGCAAATTATCTAGTTTTGGTTTGGTGCCTCGGCTTGTTAGTTTCTTTTCTGACTACCTGAGTGATCGTCTTAATTATGTTTCTGTCTTGAATTTGAAATCTAACACTTATGTCAGTTCCTCTGGTGTGCCTCGGGGTAGTAATTTGGGTCCTTTGTTGTTCTTAATGTTTATTAATGACCTACCTGGCTGCCTGTTGCAATCCAATTGCTCGATGTTTGCTGATGACTTGAAGATCTACAGGAGGATTGATTGACATAATGATTCTGTTCTGCTGCAAATTGACCTGGATTTTGTCTCGGGGTGATGCACGGATAACGGCCTTGATCTCAATGTTGGCAAATGTAAATTTATGGTCTTCACTCGTAAGCTGAATTATCCTATTTTCAATTACAGAATTAACGGCTTTCAACTCTCTAGAGTCGATAGTTTCAAGGATCTGGGTGTATTGTTTGATTCTTCTCTGAGTTTTGCTCCCCATGTCTATTCTTTGGTGGGTAGGGCTAATAGGATGCTGGGTTTCATCATGAGATCTACGGCTGGGTTTAGAGATGTTGAAGGCTTGATGGCTCTCTTTCCTAGCCTTGTTCGGAGCTTGCTTGAATATTGCGCGGTGGTTTGGGATCCCCATCAGGTGGGTCTGATACATGAGATTGAAATTGTACCGAATAAATTTTTTAGATTGTTATTTTGTAGAAAACAGAATCGTCCTTGTCCTTTGGGGTTTCCAACTGGTGTGTTGCGCAGCATGTTCGGCTTTGAAACTTTGGCATCCAGACGGAAGTACTTTCTTGTTTATTCCTCTATGGTCTTGTGAACGGTTCTGTGAGCAGTCCTAATCTGTTGGCAAAGCTGAATTTTAAGGTTCCTGTCTTCAATAATCGTAATCGGCAAGAGTTCTCAATCTGTAGATGTAACACGGTTGGTCATTATTACTCACCAATGAATCGTATTCCTCGTATATTCCTCTGCTGTGATGGTCAGGTGGATCTCTTCTCCTTGTCTAAATGGAGCTTCAAGAGAAAAATGTCACCATTCTTCAATTGAAGAGTAATATAGACCTGTTGTTCTTAATTTACTCTGGTTCACAATGGCCTTTTCTTTGTTCTCTCCATGGTCACCCTTTTTCCACAAACTAACTTTTAATATTTTTCCACTTCCCTTTTGATCCCTTTTTTCTCTGATTCTTTTATCACTTCTCTTAGAACCATGTGTAATACGTAGGTTATATGTTGTTATTTTATGTGGTTATGATTGATCTTATTGAATAATCAAAATTCAGTTTTATCATTTACCTGTAACATTATTCTTTTCTTTCTCAAAGTAGCTATCATACTATTTTTCTTGTCTGTTTTTCACATGTTCCATTTTAAACATTCTCTTTTATTACTTTTCTAGTATTTATATATATATATTTTTTTTGTAATAATTTTTAATAATGTATTTCCTGTATTCATGAGTGCGTTTGGGCTGTTATGCCTGTTGCACTCCTAGATTTTTGTAAGAATAAATAAATAAATAAATATTCTGAACTCAGGATATCGGTTGAAACTAAAGTTCAATCTATGATCTTAAATTATTTCATGAGACAGTTTTATCTCAATGCTAGATTACTTATCACAGAGTTCAGCAGATCTTTCCTTGATTTTGTAGTTGATGAAACTTTTCATATTTCGTAACAGTTAGGAAATAGTTAGGATAGTTACTATCCGTTTTAGTTGTAACACAGACTTATATATCATCAAGTTTTGATTGATGTGATCAAAATTGAAAAGTACTCAACATATTTCTTGTTTCAGCACTATTAAAATGAATGTGTAATGAATAGAAAGAAAAACCGCAATCGTATCCATTCATTCATTATAAGTAAAAAAAAAAGTTCAACTCTTATAATGTAGGATTCCAATAATACGTTATTCACGGATAGGTATATAGGTATATGCAGCCATCTACTGGCCAATATCAGAGTTAGCAACGTTGAAACTGCCGACCTAGAAAGTAGGCGGAGCTACGTTCTCATTGTTTGTCGGGAGTATGACCTTTGATTCTTTGTTTTCAGTCTGAAATTCTTTTTTTCTTATATCTAATCTCGTCTTCCTTATTCATTATTCAATTCATTTCATGGGAATAAACTTTCATATTAGAATTAATCAATTGATACAACTTTTGTATCTGAGAAGATAAAGGAGGCGTAGTTTATAAGGTTGTTTCAATACAAAAGTTCCATTAATTCAGGTAATGACAATTGACTGATCCATAAAAATCTTCAGTAATAATATCACCAATCACCTCAGTTTTGAGCTTAATTGTTCAGTAATAATTCACAAATGTACTTAGTGATGATTTTATGAATTTTCTCAGTCCTGAGTATAGATTCTATCTAGACATTTGATCTATCCTAATTGCACATTTCAGTTATAATTCCACCAATCTCCTTGATCTCGAGACAATCAACAAAACGAAAATGATCTTGGGCTAGACGGTCTTATGATCTCAGTGCACAGCTGGAGTCGCCTTCATTTGTGCAGAAGAGAAAGCAGCTTCATTGTTAGGCGACATTGCTCATTTCTAATGGAGTGACTGAAAGCAGTAGTTCATGCTTTGGGCTATTAAACAGTTCACAGTTGAGCTTATCGCTGCCGATTTGTCCAGTTCAATGAAGCATGTCTAAGTGTGAACCGTTCATGTACACTGTACAGGATGACCATTTCTAGCTAAGGGGAGTCTCGTATGCAATCTGTAACCAGAGCAGAGCAGAGGATGGGTGTAAATGGGTTGTGATGAGAGGGATGGGTGCTCGTGGGTCACTAAGCACTGATGGGTACGTGTACCTACTATACCCTGTAATAGACTATCATCTGACTAGGCTGCAGCACTATTATAAATACTAAAGCAACCAGTTCTGGTAAAATATATCTCGGTCTCTCTCTAGATCTTGCGACGACCTACTTGTAAGTTTAAGAGGTTAGAATTAACTGCATACTGTAATAACCTTTGCCTATTTGGGAGAAGCCTATTACTGCGATATACTGTACTAATAACTTTGCTGTGCCTACTTCAACATGCTGCTGATATTGGGGTAGGAAATGCTCTATGAATTCATTATAGGTGCTATAGTGCACTTCATGAACGTTATTTGATAGCTGTTCGTCTCCCTTCTCTCTTGAATCTCTCGTATGAAGTAGGATATTGAATTTATGCTCGATTCTCAGCACGGGGTTCTCTAAGCTTTCACACACATCATGATCTATAAATTCACAATAAAACGTGAACTGTACTACTAAATTTACTGTATTTCTGGTAGAATTTATTTTTCAAACTTCTTATTTACAAACTAGTCAAATAGATAACTAGATGTGACACATATAACTATTACAATTATTTGTAACTGATTATTTCCCAGAAGATGACAAGGCCTGTGCGATTTTCTCCATCGTGTATTCCCATATGTAGGTAAATGTACCAATACAACAATATAGACCTACCTTGCTACTCCTCTCATCCAAATACAGTAATGCAATAATAATTTAGCCATGTGTAGTAAATGCTGGCACATATGTTAACGTCATTTTCAGCCTAGTCCAGCAGTCATCATTTATCAACGACGTGCAGTACAGTAGTAGTTATAAGCAGTGCAAGCAGCAATTTGGATTAGTACAAGGTGATATACTGCTCGGTCACTGGTCACTCTGACTTGATTCGACAATGAGGGCAGACGGCAGACCAACTAACGCCGGCCTTATCTCGCTAAATTAATGGCTGGCATCAGTTTAATGCTCCTGCGGTTCACCCTGTCGATATATCGATATCGCCTCTAATAATCCAAGCAAATCTAATAATTCTATATCTGATCCCTGTTATCGATGTGCCGCTGTAATCGATGGCATTATTGTATCAATGTCATCATCTATATATTTCCCAAATGTATTTGAGAAAGAAGGGATGGTAATAGAAAACAGTCATTTGGATTGAGAAACGTATCAAAACGTCTACAGTTTCATCAATGCTGTATCGGCAATATGAATATGCATGCAGTTAATATGTCTTTGAATAAAGGTGTTGATATTTACATAAAGAAATTATTCCCTTCCATTTTTATTTAATTAAAATTTCAAAATTATTCGAGCCCTGATAGAATGACTGTACAGTCAGTTGAAAATTGTAATATTGGAATGAGGGGTATTTTGGCAAGCTGAGAAAAAAAATAAGGTCCTATGCACCTTTTCGTTATATCTTCAAATGAAAAATGAGTTTTCTGGGTTGTCAAAACTCCCTCTGAAAAAGAAACTATTCAACTTATTCTATCTTTCAGTAAAATAACAATAATCATCCATCCATCTATCCTCTCCTATATCATAATAAAGGAAAGAACTGGATTGTGCACGTATACACATGTAAAGTATGAAAAAATATGTTTGACTCGTCATCACGTCTGAACTACTGGACTGATTTATTTATTTATTTATTTATTTATTCCTTGAAAAAGCATTACAATAATTCACAATTTAGAAATATAACAACAAAATGAATCAATAGGAAATACAAATAAACATAAGGAACTACTTCCCCAAAAGAGCAAGCTCGAGCTTGGGGAAGGAGCAGCCGTACTTTGACTACTTACTTATTATTAATTAACATTACAGTATATACATTAACAACTAAAATCAAATCCTTTCAATAAACAAGATAAATCAGTGATGCTATAATAGATCAATATATTTAAATACAATATGTGTTAGATGCAACAAAATTTGTAAATTATAATAAATTATAATAATGACCTGATATTGCCTAGCCAGTGTATAACATGATATAAGATGTGGTACAAAATGAAATCTATTCAATTGGAATAATTACTATACTAATGTAATCCAGAAATTCTCGGCACTATCCCAGCCATGAGAGCTAACCAGATACTTTTTCAAATGTAGTCCAAAGTTTTTTTGGGCGAGTAAACCTCTCAAATTAATTGGAAGGATATTAAAAAATAATGGAGATAAATATATGAAGCTACGCTGACCAGCAGTAGTCAATAATCTAGGAACAGTAACCAGACCTGACTCCTCCCGTCTTGTAATAGCACAATCCGTTCTATTAATGAAATGAAAAAGTGATAGCTTCTTATAATATAATATGATGTGTTTCAGGTATATCTGTCTAATCGGTAGAACTGAAAATTCCAAAAAAGCCAATCTTGTTGAATACATTCTATTCTTTTTCAGAATAATTTTTAATATTAAATTTTGTATTGTTTTTACTGGTTTTAGAACATTTGTATATGCACCACCCCAACCCACAATACCATATTGGAGCAATGACTGTGCCAGTGCATAATACACCATCTTCATGACTTTCATAGGCAAAACAGAATGTAATTTCACAAATAAATAAATAAGTTTTCTAGATCATGTAGTAAGCTGCGACAAATGTACATCCCACTTTAAATGCTGATCAACCATTACTCCAAGATATCTGATACTGCTAATCTTCTCAATTCTATTACAATTAACTGAACACCCTAAATCTACATGACTAAGACAATTTGGAGAATGCAAAACAAGTGACATATTAACTGGCTGATTCTGTATATTCAAGGAAAAAGATATGTATTCTGTTTTGGACAAATTCAGAGTCAGTTTTCTTCTATCAAGCCATTTTTTTACTTCTCCCAGTCCCCTAGCAGCTGAGTCATATGTGCTAGCCCAGTTTTCTTCATGAAAAATTAAAACTGCATCGTCTGCAAATGACAATATTTTCCCATTGATTAAATTAAGGTTACAAAAGTCATTAATATAGATCAGGAAGAGGCAAGGTCCAATCACTGTTCCCTGCGGGATTCCCATTTTAACAGATTTATATTCACTAACAGTGTTATTGACTCTAACACATTGTTGCCTATTCTTTAAATAACTGCAAAACCATCCCAGTGCCACATCCTCAAGACCAAGGCTACGGTGACAATCAAGTAGACGATCATGGCAAACTGTATGAAAGGCTTTTGCAAGATCAAGAAAAATAGCTATTTGTCTCCTACCTACATCCAAGTTTAAGATTGTTTCTTGAACAAAAGCAGCAATTGCTTCTGTGTTCCCATCCCCTCTCTAAAACCAAATTGATTTTTTGACAGAATATTATTCACTTCCAAAAATTTATGTAGCTGTCCTTTACACATTTTCAATTATTTTAGCCAAATTCGAAAGTAAACTTATAGGTCTATAGTTGGTAATTTTCCTTTTGTCTTGTGATTTGAATATTGGTTTTACTACAGTTGTTTAAAAGAATCTGGAAGAATACCTTGTTCAAAACTTACATTAATAATGTGTTTGAGTGGAGAGGCAACAATACTTTTAACAGATTTTAAAACAGATACAGTAATGCCATCATGACCAGGCACAGATGCACCTCTAAGACTCTCGATCGCCTCCACAACCTCAGTCTCTGATACATATTGAAAAGTAAAATAATCTTGCGGATTGTAGGGATTGTCTGGTTGCAAATCATCACCAGGCTCACTAGGAATATTTTGTACCATTTTCTCTCCTATAGAGATGAAAAAATCGTTAAAAGCATTAGCACATATATTGGGATTATCCTAGCACTATAGACATACCATCAATTTCAATTTCTTCCAAACACTCCTTCCTTATTTTACAACCAGCTACCTCCCTAACTACATTCCAAGTCCGTTTTACATCATTTCCAGCCTCCTCAATTTTTCTGCTATAATACAATCGTTTAGCTTCTCTAATAAGGACTGTCAATCTATTTCGATAACTTCTAAAATAATTTCTCAGATTTAAATTGAATGGTTCCTTTTTACATTTGTTAAATAGAGTTTGCTTTCTTCTAATAGAAAATACTAAACCTTGAGTAATCCATTGCTTGATTTTTTTAAACCTCGAACTTAATTTGTCTACATTTATAGTGGATTTTTCAATATAGCTTTGTAGAGTTGCTACAAAGTTATCTGTTGAAACATTAACATCCCTACTAGAAAATACAGACTGCCAGCCCTCAGACTGGATAAGAGACAAAAGCCTATCATAATCGAGCCTGGTGGCAACAAGTGGCAACTGAGCAGCATTGTTAGTCAAGTCTATTTCACAATTAACACAATATTTCTATTTCACAAGATTAACTTGAAATTTTGCATATAGATTCTTGCTTAAACAAGGATGGTTATAGACCTATTTTCAATTCTTCAAGACATCAAGTTTTCAGTTTGTCAAGTTTTCAATTATTTGTCATGCTACCAGTTGTTGTATGGAAGCAGCTGAACATTTCTCTTAAAAGGAAATTAAAAGATAGGTATGGATTGGGGATCCTTTTCGAATGATAAAAACAGGTTCTTCCGTCGCATCCAAATTTTTTCCGCCATTTAGGAACCGCAATTTTGAATCAACTTCTTTTTTTTAATTGAAAGGTGGGCATATGATAATGATTCCGATACAGAGTTTCCAGAGAAAAGGTATGGTGAAAACCGCACATTGATATCTTAAACCTTTCAAAATTTATTCTCATTCATTTCCTTTATTATAGTATGAAACTGGCCTAAACACATAATATACAAGTGTAAAGGAAAATTATGTTTGACGCATCATCACATCTGAACTACTGGACTGATTTACTTGAAATTTTGCATATAAAGTCTTGATCAACCGAGGATTCTTATAGGTCTATTTTAAATTGTTCTAGATTTCATTATGTCAAGTTTTCAGTTTGTTAAGTTTTAAAATAGACCCTTGCGAAGCACGTGTTACATGCTAGTAATCTATTTAATAAGAGAGAGTAGGGTTGTGTTTGTCCATGTGTTTGTTTGTTCGTGTGTTCGTTTGTTCATTTGTTCGCATCAAAACATGTCAACTTGTGGATTGCAAACCGCAAAAACGGGAATGATTAAGATCTCCAAATTTTGCACATAGATTCTAAAAATATCAATCTCGTGCACCTGGAAGCCCAAATTTCAATTTTCCTTCTAGATTTTTCAGAATTAATGTTCAAATTCCATCAATGGTACATACGATTTCATAAAAAAATAAAAAATCACCAAATCATATGGTCGAAATTAAAAGAAGGACATCTGTTTCTATTATTGCTTTCTACCTGATACCACTTATCCTCAATAATATTGTTTTGATAATTCATAAATATTTTTAATAATAATGATAATATTTTTATTATTAATATAATAATAGTATTGTTTTGATAATTAATAAATATTTTCATTCTCACAAACTCTGTATAATAATTATGGTGAATGTGAAACAGCTGAATCAAAGAAATTATCTCAAAAACATCTGTTTAGAAGAAATATAGTTTTGAAACTCCGTTTCCCTGATGCAATGTTCAGGCATGGTACACTTGGCATGGATTATCAATTTTTCGGCTAGAACAGTTTTTTGAGAGAAAGTGCTAAATAAACGTCTACAGTTCCATCAATGCTGTATCGGTAATATGAAAATGCATGCAGTTGATATGTATTTCAATAAAGGTGTTGATATTTACATAAATAAAGTATTCTCTTACATTTGTATTTTTTAAAAATTTTAAAATTATTCGAGCCCTGATTGATTGACAGACAGTCAAAACTTTTAATATTGGAATGAGGGGTATTTTGGCAAGCTGAGCAAAAAATAAGGCCTCTGCATCTTTTCGATATTTCTTCAAATGAAAAATGAGTTTTGTGGGTTGTCAAAACTCCCCCTGGAAGGGAAACTATTCAATTTATCCTATCATTTAGTAAAATAACAATGATTTCTGCATTGAATAACATGTTTCTTGCCAAAAACAATCAAACTCTTTGTGAACTTAGATATGACCTACAATGTAGATTTATATAATTCTATTAATTAAATACATTGGAATTGAAGTATTCATTTCAGTCAGTTCATGGTTAGTTGATGAAATTGATTATCAATAGAAAATGATTAAATTTCTATCAGTACAGAATTAGTTGAATGAATTGTCGTTGTACTGAATTCTTGGTCAACAATATTTCATTATTGGTATTTATCCATTCATCCATCTATCTATCATCTTCTATACTATAATGGAGGAAAGAACTGGCTTAAACACATATACACATGTAAAGGATAGGAAAATTAAGTTTGATGCATCATCACGTCTGAACTTCTGGTTTGATTTACTTGAAATGTTGCAAATAAATTTTCAATTAACCGAGGATTCTTATAGGCCTATTTTAAATCCATCTAGACTTCCTAACGTCAAGTTGTCAGTTTGTTAAGTTTAAAAATAGACCCTTGCGAAGCACGGGTTACCTGCTAGTAATCTATAATTACTAGCAAGAACCCGTGCCTCGCAAGGATCTATTTTAAAACTTGACAAAATGAAAACTTGACGTAATGAAATTTTGAAGAATTGAGAATAGGCCTATAACCATCCTTGGTTAATTAAGAATCTATAAGCAAAATTTCAAGTTAATTAGTCCAGTAGTTCAGACGTGATGATGCGTCAAACATAATTTTCCTATCCCGTACGTGCATAAGCCAGCTCTTTACTTTATATAATTATTATAGATATAGTTAACGACTGCAAGAGATAGGACTGTGGAACAGAATAGTGGTGAAACTATGATAGCGCCAAAAGTGTCTCAAACACAATAGTAGGTACTACATGAACTTTTTGAAAGTGATTTGAAAAAAATGTTAAAACAACAGAACTAAATCCTTATCATTCTACCTTCATTTAGAGAGGCTTTTGTTTGAGCCGAATGGAAATCTATTTATAAAAAAATGAATGTCTGTTTTTGTGTTTGTATGTTTGTTTGTTTCCTGTAGACTTGAAAACTACTTGACATAACGGCATGAAACTTTGGGAATATGTTGTGTGAATATTGGGGATGGTTTCTGAACAGAAATTTTAATAGGGGGGCTAATAATAATTATTTATTAAACCATTTTACAGACATATGTTTTCGAAATTTTCGGCCGAGCGGCTGAATATGGAGTTCACCCTACCATAAGATTACTTAATAGGATCCTTTTTCATCCTTTGAAATCCTTAGAGGCAAAATATCTCAAAATCCGTTCTTAGTGCGCATCTAGCATGTTTGAAGAATATTTGTGCAAAGTTTTAAGTCTGTAGGCCAATTAGTTTGAGCTGTAGTGTGATTTTACATCAAAATTTTCGAAAAGTGCCCTCTCCTGAACTCCCCTGTGCTCCTGATTGGAATTTTTCTGCATAGACCTGATTTTTTTTCGTACCTGAACGAAAAAGTTCCTCATGACTTTGCTGTGCAATGAACGGTTAAAAAGTGAAAATTTTGTGGGGCCCAGCTCCCTCAGGGGGGTGCAGATTTCTGAAAATCCTTTTGTAGTGGATGTTTTGAGGCTACAATAAACAATTGTGCGAAATTTCAAGTTTTTAGGCTTAGTAGTTTAGGCTGTGGTGTGATTTCAGTTTGTCGGGGCTTAGCCTTTTAGATATAGGTAGAAGAAGAAGAAGAAGAAGAAGAAGAAAAGAAGAAGAAGAAGAAGAAAAGAAGAAGAAGAAGAGAAGAAGAAGAAGAAGAAGAAGAAAAGAAGAAGAAGAAGAAGAAGAAGAAGAAAAGAAGAAAAATAAGAAGATAGATTATTATGTTGCTTTGGCCTGTGATCTGTATAAATGTCCTGTAACAACTAAAGGTGCGTCCACACATGCCGAACCGAACCTCGAACCGCGCAGCAAACCGTGCATTCCTCCGAACATCTTGCCTTTCAACGAACATGAGCATATGTTTTATAATGTTAAAAATCAGCTGTTAATCATTCGCCGTACCGCACTCCGAACCATTCGCCGTGCCGCTTGCCTCTGTTCTAACTGCTCGCCTCACCTCACTCCGAACGCTGAACTTTTCAGCCAATCAGAGCCCTCGATTACAATTCACCGTGCAGCTCGCTCCACGATATTTTGGCTATCCATCACAAGTGGAAAACATGCGAACATGAATACAGAAGTATGGGCAATTTTTTATTTGATTAAATTCATGTTTTGAAGAATTCATTGTGATAAATTGATAGGAGCTTATAAATATTTTCTAATTCAAATGAAATAACTTCTGAAAAAAATAATGATTGGATAAATAACAATATTGAATTATTGTTGACCAAGAACTCAGTACATCGACAATTCATTCAACTAATTCTGTATTGATAAAATTATAATCATTTTCTCTATTGATAATCAATTTCATCAACTAACTGGAAAAAGTACTTCAATTTTCATGATTTATTAATAGAATTATATAACTCTAAAGTGTAGGTCATATCTAAATTCACAAAGAGTTCGATTCTTGTTGGCAAGATAGATGTTATCCAATGCAGAAATCATTGTTATTTTACTAAAAGATAGGATAAAATGAATAGTTCTCTTTTAGGGGGAGTTTTGACAACCCACAAAACTCATTTTTTATTTGAAGAAATATCGAAAAAGAGCATAGGACTTTATTTTTTTGTTCAGCTTGCCAAAATACCCCTCATTTCAATATTAAAATTTTCGACTGACTGTACTGTGAGTCAATCATTCTATCAAGGCTTGAATAATTTTGAAATTTTAATTAAATAAAAATGGTAGAGAATAATTATCATGTAGATATCAACACCTTTATTTAGAGACATGTTAACTGCATGCGTTTTCATATTGCCAATACAGCATTGATAAAACTGTAGACGTTTATTTAGCAGTCTCAAAAAACTGTTCTAGCTGAAAAATTAATAATACATGCCACATGTAGGCTTATACATCAGGAAAACGAAGTTCAAAACTATGGTTTTTCTAAACATATGTTTTTGAGATAATTTCTTTGATGCAGCTGTTTCACATTCACCATTATAAATTATACAGAGTTTGTGAAAATAAAAATATTTATTTATTCCCAAAACAATACTATTATTATATTAATGATAATAATTGATTATTAGAACAATACTTTTATTATATCAATAATAATAATATTATTAAACATATTTATCAATTATCAGAACAATATTATTGAGGTTGAGCGGAATCAGGTAGAAAGCAATAATAGAACAGATGTTCTTTTTTGAATTTCTATCATATTATTTTGTTATTTCTAATGATTACAACATATGTTAGAATATCACATGTCAATAAAAAAATTATCTCATTTCCATATGGCACTCACCTTATCATGTTCATAACCTTACTTAATAGGATCCTTTTTCATCCTTTGAAACCCTTAGAGGCAAAATATCTCAAAATCCGTTCTTAGTGCGCGTCTAGCATGTTTGAAGAATATTTGTGCAAAGTTTCAAGTCTGTAGGACAATTAGTTTGAGCTGTAGTGTGATTTCACATCAAAATTTTCGAAAAATGACCTCTCCTGGACCCCCCTGTGCTCCTGATCAAAATTTTTCTGCATAGATCTAATTTTTTTTCGTAGCTGAACAAAAAAGTTCCTTATGACTTTGCTGTGCAATGAGCGGTTAAAAAGTACAAAATTTTGGGGGGGCCCCAGCTCCCTCAGGGGGGCAAATTTCTGAAAATCCTTTCTTAGTGGATGTTTTCAGGCTACCATAAACAATCGTGCAAAATTTCAAGTTTTTAGGCTCAGTAGTTTGGGCTGTGGTGTGATTTCAGTCTGTCAGGGCTTAGCCTTTTATAAGTATAGAGAGAGAAGAAGAAGAAGATAATAAGAGAGAGTAGGGTTGTGTTAGTTTATGTGTTTATTCGCATCAAGACATGTCAACTTGTGGATTGCATACCGGATGAACGGAAATGATTTAGATCTCCAAATTTTGCACATAGATTCTTAAAATATCAATCTCGTGTACCTCGAAGTCCAAATTTCAATTCTCCTTCTGGATTTTTCATGAGTAATGTTCAAATTTGTTCAAATTATGGGACATACGATTTCATACGGCGATTTCACATTCAAATCATATGATAAAATTGAAAAAAAAAACAGCTGTTGTATTATTGCTTTCTACCTGATTCAACTTAACCTCAATAATATTGTTTTGATAATTGTATTGATAAATATTTTTAATAATAATATTGTTATCGAAATTTCTTAGTCTTTTTCATTCAATATTATTATTAAGGTTATAATAGTATTGTTTTGATAATTATATTTCTATTTTCACAAACTCTGTATAATAATATGGTGAATGTGAAACTGCTGCATCAAAGAAATAATCTCAAAAACATCTGTTTAGAAAAAACATAGTTTTGAAACTACGTTTTTCTGATGCAATGTATAGGCCTACATGTGGCATGGATTTTTAATTTTTCAGCTAGAACAGCTTTTTGAGACAAAGTGCTAAATAAACGTATACAGTTTCATCAATGCCGTATTGGCAATATGAACACAAAGTTAATATGGCTCTGAATAAAGGTGCTGATATTCTTACATAAATAAATTATTCTCTTCCATTTTTATTTAATTTATATTCCCAAAATTATTCGAGCCCTGATAGAATGATTGACTCACTGTACAGTCAGTCGAAAATTTTAATATTAACATGAGGGGTATTTTGGCAAGCTGAACAAAAAAATAAGGTCCTATGCACCTTTTCGATATTTCTTCAAGTGAAAAATGAGTTTTGTGGGATGTCAAAACTCCCCCTGAAAGGGAAACTATTTAACTTATCCTATCTTTTAAAATAACAATGATTTCTGCATTGAATAACATGTTTCTTGCCAACAAAAATCGAACTCTTTGTTAATTTAGATATGACCTATACTGTAGATTTATATATAATTCTATCAATTAAATACATGGAAATTGTAGTATTTATTTCAGTCAATTTATGGTTAGTTGATGAAATTGTTGATTAATTGTAGAGCGAACATGTACACGGCGAATTGTAATGGAGGACTCTGATTGGCTGAAAAGTTCAGCGTTCGGAGTACGGTACGGCGAACAGTTAAAACAGGCGAGCGGCACGGTGAACGGTTCGGAGTACGGTACGGCGAATGATTAACTGCTGATTTTTAACTTTATGAAACATATGCTCATGTTCGCTGAAAGGCGCGATGTTCGGCGGAATGCACGGTTTGCTGCGCGGTTCGAGGTTCGGTTCAGCTTGTGTAGTCGCACCTTTCGATGATACAAGACATTTATACTGATCACAGATCAAAGCAACATAATAATCTATCTCTATATCTATAAATGGTTAAGCCCCGACAGACTGAAATCACACCACAGCCCAAACTACTGAGCCTACAAACTTGAAATTTTGCACAATTGTTTATGATAGCCTTTAAAACATCCACTGTGAAATTTGTCTAAGCAAAAGAGTGGACTGTATAAAGGGGTGAATTTGTAGGTTATGAAATTTAGTAAAGTAATCAGAGACTAACAAAGTCCACATATAAATTTGAAAGGAGGAAAGATCCAATGTGCTTACATAATATGTATTGAATGAAAGTAAATTGGCATGTACAGCAAATGGTAACTCAGGATTGAGACTGAAATAAAAAATACCAAATGAAAGGTTGAATATAATCACAAGTTTAATTAAAATGTTTGTAGTGCAAATAATAACTGAAAGAGCTATGAGAAATTTAGAATAGTTGATTAAACCCAAATTGAACAAAAGGCTTGATGAACAATGAAAATTACTAAATATTGAAAAGAATCACAAATCAAATTTAATTTAATGCTCAAATTGAAAAAGTGCTCAAGTAACAAATACAAGAGTAATTAAAAATTGAATGTAATTAAACTGATGTAATTAAAATTGATGTAATTAATTGAGCAATTAAACAAATGATGAACGATTGCCAAAGTTCTACAATAAATTTAGAATGGATAAACTGAACAAACAGTAGTCACAAAGTTAAGCTAATAATCGATACAAAGACAAGATCTGCAAAGGTGTAAGAATCAAGAGACTGAACTGACACAAAGGAAACTAAATAAAAATACACTATAAGTGAAATGCAAGTAAAATAATGGTTCAAATTGCTTGTTTGAATTTAAATAATTACCAGATAAAGGAGTGATGTTTAAACACTTTCGATACTTTGAAATATTTAAAGATTGATTTACAATAAAACAATATGAATTTAAAATCATGAGATTAAATGGGTACTTTATAGATAACCAAAATAATTGAATGAGTTTGAGACTATTTAAACTTTTAGAAATCAAAATGAAAATACATTAATATGTGAATTAATAATTGAAAAACAAATAGGCTAACAATTATTCAAAATGAAGGTTACTAAATATTGTCATTCTTCTAGATTTCATTAAGTCAAGTTTCAGTTTGTTGAGTTTTAAAATAGACCCTTGCGAAGCATGGGTTACCTGCTAGTTATCAATAGAAAAGATACATTATTTATTATTGAATGTTGAGAAGTAATTATTCAATTATGATTGAGATGAATATTATTCTTGTTTTTGATTTCTAGATTGGGATTTTATCATAAATGTAGCCATTGAAATGATTCTTATCCAACCACAGTCATTGTTACCAACTTAATTTTGGGTATCGCGCACTAATCCTCCATATAACCCATCAACTATTTTGTGTTCCCAGGTTGCATATCTGGAGTACGCACTAAAGTAATCACTTTGCGCACTAATGCGGAAAAGTGATTCTTTGCGTTCTGTAATCAGTGCAGAAATAGTCACTTTTCAAGGTAACTGTAGGAAAAATAATTATTACAAATATCAAACCAGAAAAAATAAAGATAAATAAAATATAACAAACCAAATAACATGAAAAGCTATCTCATTTACAGGGTTTATGAGATATTTTTTCTTACCATTTCTATATAAATTAATCTAATTCTGTTATTCTCTTGTTTAAAAATCTGGTGTGGTACACTCACACAACTTTCCTTGCTCATTGATCTATAAGCCTCATTCTTAAAAGAGGATAATTTCGGGGAATAACTATGCCGATTGGCGGCTAAATAATTAAAACTATGATTACCATACTATTGTTATTGTTTTCAGAGTACATTTTCCTTTGTTTGAATTATTAAATTTGAAGATTTTTTAAAGTTGTCAAAACAGCTGTTCTACAAATAAAATATCGACATGACGTGTTCTTTTGAATAAACTGCTCTACCTACCTACCTCACGCACGAGAAGGAGGTTACAAAGTAAATTTCTCAGGGATGGGGTGGACCCCCTGTTAGTTTCCCAGGGAGAAGACTCATGCCAGTTAATAGAGCTGATAAATAACTATACAGGGTATGAATTTGAAAAAAAACGGTCGTCATTTTTGAGAAAATCGTGATAGAAATTTAACAAAATTAATTCTTCTCAGGAATATTACGGAGCTCCTGCAATTTTCCCAGAAATGAGACTCATGTCAGTTGATAGGGCTTATGAATAGCTATCTACGTATCTAGGGTATAAATTTGAAGAAAATCGTTGGAGCCGTTTTCGAGAAAACCGTGAAAAATATGGTTCTTCAGCCATTATCCGCCATTTTGAATTGAATTTCTTATTGTCGGATCCTCATGGTATAAGGACCTCAAGCTTAAAATTTCAAGTCAATCGGTTAATTAGGAATGGAGTTATCGTGTTCACACACACACACACACACACACACACACACACACACACACACACACACACACACACACACACACACACACACACACACACACACACACACACACACACACCCAAAAATCATGTTTTTGGACTCAGGGGACCTTGAAACGTATAGAAAACATGAAATTAGGGTACCTTACATTTTTTTGGAAAGCAATACTTTCCTTACCTATGGTAATAGGGCAAGGAAAATAAAAATAGTCGTAGTAGCGATTACCGTTCCAGACGCTTTTTATCGTATTTTCAATGGATCTTTTTGCATGGCGTGTTCATTCCCTAGATCTTCTATCATGGAGACTCCTATTTTGGTGGTAAAAATATAATTATGTTGCACTAATCCAAACAACTGAAGATATGAAGCTAGCAATTTGTAATGAAATAGCTACACTGAATGACATAATAGTGAAGGTAATGAATATAAAGATTGAATTAAAAGATTGCCTGCGAAATGGGGGTCTTCACTTGAAAGGCATCAATTGAAAAAAACATTTTTATACCTTGTTTAAATTATTGAAAATTAAAAATCTGAGCATTGTATCAAAAGTTATAAGTGTTTGAAATTTTGATCCTTGAAGTGTCCTTAAGCGCGTCTCTTCACTAGGAAATACTGAAATGAAGTGCATCTAACGGGTGATACTCATAGTACATCTGAATGGTAAGAATCGGAAGATATTGATCAAAAACTAAAATTCATTTTTCCTTCAAATTTCACTCATTTTTGAAAAATCATAACTCAGTACTCATTGAAGATAGAGAGTTCCGAATGATCTCATTTTATTCAGAATTTTATAATCTAAAAAAAGGCGAGAGCAAATTTTTCTGTCCGATTACGAGATTTGGTAGAAATAGCTGAAAACTGGAAATTGAGCCGAAAATACGAGGTTTTTGGGCCCTGTATCTAGCACAAGGAAATTTTGCATGAAGAAATTGGTTCTGGACTTCTCTTATGTACCCAAATAATACTTAGAAAATCAGAGCTACAATATAAATTGCAAGCACACACCCTTTTTTATGTCTTTATTGACTGGACTATTTCTCTTTCTCAATTTATTGCCTCAGGTATGATTTATCCTAAGTAAGAACTCATAGCACTACTTCATGACAATTTGAACATTCAATAGTTGGCTATATTGTCTATATGATAAACATTCTTCTCCTTGCACATATTCTTAGTTGTATTTTTATAAATGCGTTGTCCATCAATAATACCCATCTCTCTCTCACTCTTCCCCCCCTCTCTCTCTCTCTCTCTCTCTCTCTCTCTCTCTCTCTCTCTCTCTCTCTCTCTCATACACTTCACGAAGGTAACATAGCACAATGCTCTCCATACTCCATGGGAATGTTTTATTACCTCACTGTTGATGTCCAAAGTCTGATCAGACTATTGTTATCTTCCTAATTTTGAAATAATTCTGTGTGATGGAATATTATGAAATCAAAAGGAATATTTTCTATGGATATAGAAATTATACTCCACTAATTAATTTGAAATTCGAGAACAGTTCATGCAAACAAACCTCGAATTCATATCTGGCATTTCTAATCAACTGAAAATAGAATTCCAATTTAATTCACTGTGATGAACATGATGATTGAAATAGTCTACAATTGCAGAACATTTTTCATGAAAATCCATAAAAGTAAAAACTTGAAGTATAGTCTCTAGTTTCAGCTTCATTACCTGACAGCCAGACAACGGACTACAGTACAATGGTTTTTATATTTTTATTAGGCCTACATACCGTAACGAAATCGCATATTCATTGATGAATTTCGTTTTATTGGGGTAAAATAATATATTTTAGCTACTTTTACTAGAGACGAATAATCCAAGTACCTCTACTCTATGCTTTTACTGAATGGAGATTCAGTTTCTATATTGAAATTCTCTCAAAAAATGAATGATTCCTACCAGTCATTGATTATCAGTAATTAGCGAGGAAAATGTATTCTCATTGTTCATTGTATGTGATTGTCAAAAGTGACGCTAACAGATTTCACCCAAAATTGATTAAGAACATGAACTGTCACTGCCACATCTATTGAAACAATATTGATATTGCATATCGTATGTATCGAATGGCATTCCATTTTTTATCAGAATCAATTTTTTCCTTGAAATGTCCTTGAAATCTTTTAAAAAAATATTCTAAGGAATGAAAACTTATAATGTTTTTGTTTCAATGCTTTCTTCCATCTCAAGGATTCCCTCTTTTCTGATTACATTTCCTCTTTTCTTGTGAAACCGTGTGGAACGGAGTGACAATTTTTGTCTGTATAATCACAAATATTTTCATGGTCAATAATTGACAAATTTTTCTCTTGATCCTGTGATTTGTTTCAAGTCTGCTTTTTTCAATTTTATCTTGTTTGTGATGTATCATCTTGAATTTGTTTTCCTTGGCAATAAAGATGTAAATGAATAAACAGATGTAAACAGATTAATAAAAACTTGTAGTACCCTTTATTATTAAAAACTTTAAAATATTTCAACGACTTGCTTCGACTAGTTTCAAGTTAATTTCAAGTTGAAAATGACCAAGTTATTGTCGAAACTAGTCGTTGAAATAGTTTAAAGTTTTTAATAATAAAGGGTACTACAAGTTTTTATATTGTTTTTATTTATTTGTACAAAAGTAGCCCATATGAATGAAGTGTTTTTATGAATGTTAACAGTTATTCTAAAAATTTAGCAATAATTATTCTGATCTGATTTCTGATGTTTTAAAATGCAATTAATAATCTGATGTGGATTATTGTTAACAGGTGAAGTGAAGCTAGAACTGTGTCTGTCAGCCAACCGAACGGAGCTGTACGAGATCCGCAACACGTGTCTTGACCGCAAGCCGCCCCTCAACCTCACCTCGCCCGAGATCCTCTCGACGGCGGGATGCGCTCTGCTCGTGGTCATCCTCGTCATCCTCTGCTGTCTGTGGCGACGCTCGCGCAGGAAACAGAACACGGTGCGCGACAACCAGAAGAAGCAGAAGGTCACCACGGTCGTATGAGACAACCGCATCGGAAATGTGATCGATGAAGAAAATTAGGAAGCGGTGGTGGGTGATGGAATCTTGGTGAAGAATTGCGTTCCTAACTTGTTTAGCTTTGCGTTTGTAAAGTAGGAGTTGCAGGTTGGGTTATATCAGCTTGCTGAAATAGTAACATCTGATTAGAAGGTGCAAATTTGAATCAAAAATCAACAACCAACTGCTTACTGCTTACCTAAATAAAATTATCAGCTTTTGAACTGGTAAATTTAAATTTCCCCAGCTGGACGCTGGAAACTGGATCAGAAATTCTTGATTATTGGATCATGTTATTGTTACCACATAGAAGCTGGAAATTCAACTTGAAAAACTGACAGTAATTGGAAAAATAATGAACAACCGTATAGTTTTTAAGCTGCTTCAGCTTGTAAAACATTCCTAAACACCTAGTTGGGAGGAAAAAATTGAACTGGGAAGATCAATAAAATTTGCTTCTAAATTGGAAAGTGTTTGAGGGTCGTATTTATAAATTATGTTTGGTAGCATTTCCAGCCAAGTCCGCTATCAATCTAAACCATTAGGCATTGAGAACGAATCTAGTAACTGGATTATCGATACTGATTTGCTCTCCTAGTGTGTTGAGCACGTTCTTGAGAATTGTTTATAAATATGAACCTACGATTTTAATGCGATCTATGCCATTATAACTTAACTTTAAAGATGGAAAGTTCAATTGAAAACTAAGTTTCAATGTGGTAATTTTAATACTAGACCGTTTATAAAATTTCTCAATGCCTGTATCTTTCAATAATGTACTGATAGAAGTTCAAATGCTGTTGGTTTTCATCATAGTCAACCAAACTATGCTTATTTTTGATCTCATGAATATTTTTTAAAGGGAAGATAATTTTGAAGATCTTTTTGAATGTGTTTATGGTCCTCAGTTTTCACCAACAACAATTCTTCTCAAAAACTCCACTAATTTATATCAACACCTCACTAGACCAGATCAACTCTCATAAAACAAATGTTCCAATAAACTGAGCTCTCTCAGTTTTAAACCTCGTTTACTCTTCATGAAATTCTTGTCAAGCTACTTTTTAACTTATCTTAATGACCACCAAATTCAGTACATACCGGTACTATACCATTTACTTATTAATTTGTACCGCAGTTCTATAAACAATGATACTAATTACCATGTACTTATAATTATGTTTGCCACATTCGGTCCAGTACTTACGTATTTAACAATTATTATTACTCTTGAACTTTAAATAAATGAATCCAATGTCAACATAAAATCTTCACTCAACTTCATTCTACCTTTAGTAAGACCATTTGTAATAGATTCTAAAAACATATTCTCCGATAACACATAAAGTTTTGCAGTGTGTGTTTCGTAAACAGTAGTTTGAAGAAACATGCTCCAATTGGAAACTTCCTATGTTTATTTTGCCAGAAAGTGTTTGAAATATATTCAGTTTATTCAAATAATGTTTGCAGAAAGCGACAAGAGCGTTGTATACTTGTTGCCAAGTATCTAGTTGTTTGTTGAAGTACCAAAACAGACATCAAGTGTTGAGTAAATATGACTAAGAGTAGTGTGTGAACTTTGTCTTGTAAGTCAAGTCCTCGCTACATTCTTGTGCATAATAACACTATCATATTCTTTTGTACCTCTCCATTGCTTTTTTGCGTTCTATTCATTTAAAATATTTCTATAAATTGCTTCCTATGTGAATCTAAATATTAGAAACTTCTAAAATACGAATAGGCTGTATAAGCTTAAACTTTATTACAAGGTACAATTTATATTCAAGTTTTGTTTGGAAAGAAATCATTTCTAGCATCATGGACGTGTTTCTTGAAAAATTATAAATCCGATTATATATTATATATTTTTAAAACGTACCTACACACTAGACGTCCAAATCATGGAGTGCTCTGTAATAAATTCATAAAAAAGTGTGTGGGTAGCTTATTTCAATGTTATAGAACTTTCAAATGCTTATTGAACATTATGTATGTTTTACAGGTTTTTATGAGCTGTATGTTTTCAATACTTCAACTTTTACTCTGTATATCTAGTAAAAAACCAAATTTCTTACGAAATTGAGAATTGAAACATACCGCACAATTCTAGTTGCTACTAGATTATTACTTTTTTATTTTTTAAAAGAACGACGTTCGTCTCCAATTGAATAAATAGGTTGTAATTTTGATGAAGAATTGACCATGATTTAGAAAGCTTCTAGTCTACAAAATACATTTTACATTATAATATTAGTTGAAGTTGTAATTGCCAAGTAGGCATAGTTTGGTTGTACGTAATAAAATTCGCCAAGACTCCATTGTATTATCACTGTTTTCAAGATCACATTTTCGATTATTCGGGAACAAGTGTAATTGATGAACGAAGTTTGAATAGCTACTATAAATGTATGAAAATGGATTGTCAGTGTTTAAAGAACTAACGGGAGTGAATCTGTGAATTGTGTATTTGTGATAATATATGGTTCTATTTATTTTGGGCATGTAGTTCTCGATGTGAATGTGATGTGTCATGTGCATATGAAATGTAAATGTTCAACTTGTATTGTAATATGTAGCTAACTGCTCCCACACGACAGTTTATCCAAAGTTAGTTATAGTATATCTAATTTTGGACTGTTAGTGTGGGAGTTGATAGAAGTGGTCGAGCATATTGATTTCCTGTTGAAACTAATTCTGTAGGAGTAGGTTTCTCTTCTGAAATATTTTTCAACATGTTTGAAAGTTCTCAATATTCACTAGAATAATATTATTAGGTCTTAATCTTTGATAGGTGTCTCTGTAATGGAATAGTCATTCGCAATGGATTGATATATTCCCTTTTATTCATATCTTCAATTTTCCAACACTCTTTTGTTTTCTATTCTATGATTAGTGTTTCTCTCAAAGTATTGAGAGTTTCAGAATATATTCATTATTACATTTCCACTGACTATTCAACTTGAATGTATTGCCAATTCCTCTGAAAACGTCAAGCTGGCAATTCTGAGATCTACATTTGAATGATGATAATAATAATCATAATATTGATTGTGATTTTAAATTGTTCAAGCTTTCTTAAATCCTGCCAGCTATTTTTTTAAGCTTACTTGTTTCTCTTCAGTCAAAATAAAAAAGTGTATTGAAATTTCAACATTTTTCCAAGTAAATTGTAGTATATTTCTTGAAGTAAATATTTACTTGTGTAACTTATCGTACTTATTTATTTTTAAAAGTTGAATACAACGGAATTTGCTATATTCTTTTTCTATCTATTCCGTACTACAGTAATTTAGTATCTAATACCTCTAATTATAATTTAAAATGGTAACACAAATGTATTTGTCATGTGACTGTTCGATACGGAAGACTATGAATGGTTTTTTTTTAAGAACATCATTTTTGGGTGGGCTCCTGCACTCCGGCCAATACCCCTGAGCAGGTCTTTTTTTGTGGAAAACTTCACAAATCCAGTAATAAATGACATTCCCAAATGGTTATGTCTATTGAAAATGTTTCATGTAAATGATTCCTCATTCAATTTTATGGATGGAATCTTGATTGATTCTTGTTCACGGTAAATTATTCTAATGAACTGGTATAATATTGTAATTTCAATTGCAGCCGAGAGAAGCATTCATAAAGTTAAACTAAAGCTTCTACTGTATTTAAATTTGTAAATAATTGTATGAATAGTGTAGGATATAACGTTTATATTGTGTCTGGTTCATTAACTATATAGATGTGTAATCATTGAATGCTATTTATCAATGTAAACTGAAACCTATCGCTATTGTAAATTTTACAATGATACTGTTGCCAAATTATTCATCAGATAATAATGTACGTTACTCATTCGGCTATATGGATAATAATATAATGATAATTGTTGAATCAATAAATGCTTCTAATAAGTGTTGAAAATTGTCAAAATATTTATAATGATCTTCAAAAACTTGTAATTAGAAAGTAATATTAGTGTTAAACTTGATACAAAAAATTAATTTGAATGTTATACCTTACTCTATAAAATGACAGATTTGAACTCGATTCTTTACAATTTCATTTCTTGTTAATCAATTCGGCTATTTTTAAAAATATTTCTCTTTGAAGTATAAATGAACTATAAATTTTGGTCAATATGATTTTGAGTTTCTATTAATAAGCTATCAATTGGTAATATAACTGGTATAGTTGTATTATTGAGCCATTCTGTTATTTTTCATAATTAACATGTTATTCATAAGAACAAATCAATTTAGGTTTATGAGACTCGACAACTCAATTTTGCATTTATTTGTGTACTTAATTTTTAATTAGTTTTTTAGTGTTATGATTCTTATGTTTGTATTTGGTTGTTATAATTTGCTTCTATTACATCATTTATATTTTTTAAATTATATATACATTTTTTTTGATCATGGAAAACTAGATCCCATAATATTATCAATTCGCTTTTTTATGTTGTTTAAAATTCATATATATACAAGAAGTTATTCAGCTCATTTGACTTTACTGGAGCATAAAAATTTCCATTTGTGTGAATTATTTGCCCAATCAAGATTCACATGTTATTATAAAATACAGTGTACTTGTACAATAATGTTACAATTTTTGAAATTCTTATTACCTTTTCAATTATTGTCTCGCAAAAGCTGATTGTCATTTTAATTTATGTTAGATTCGAATTATTGCACTGCATTAAATGAAGACTGATGATGACAGTGATATTACTGTAATAAATATCTCAAACGTTTCAAATTGAACTTTTTTGAAAGCTGTCTCAATTATTTGTAGATTTGCATTGTTATGAGTTCAGTAAGGCAACTCAAAAGCTCCTTGAAATATTAGTTCAATCCTTGTTTGAATTACAGCAAAGAGTAATGTATAATATATTGATTTATCAATTTTATTTGATTGGCTTTTATATTAAATGAATGTCCATTTTACTTTACAAACCATTTATATTTATAACATTTTGAGTATTTTGTTTACTTGGAAAATTACGCTTTCATGCTGTAAATGAATATATTATGGATAGTATATCTTCTTTATTGAGTAAATTATTCCCCATTTTCAACTTATATTATACTGGATGTTTTCTATTGATATTTAGGATTCTCCCCTATTCTGTAAATAGGAACTGTGTAGTGAAATGATGAACAATTTTTGACTTCTAGTTACAAGTTTGTACAGTCTACAATATTAAATTGTTGAATTAGGTGTTTGAATGTGATACAATTTACGAAAATTATCTGTACAATCATGTTTAATTACAGTCATTTTAGATTTGTCTTGCTTTTGAAATGGCTGTGTATTCTCTTCGTGTGTATGCGTGTGTGTTTGCTTGCAAGTTTGACATTACACAACAAATTCTCTTGTGTGAAGTGAATATTTCATAGAATAGACATATTTCAGTGTAGTATCATATCAATAATATATAGTGAGGTCCACGTTAAAATGGCAGAGTTTGATTAGTAATGGTATTGCTACCCTTGTCTTTCATTCAACAAAGCGGATAGCGCTATCTCTTTCTTGTTTTGCAATGTTGCCAAATCATCTTTTAACAATGTGGAATTAATCATTAAATTGATAAAACATTTCATCTTAATTATGTAAATTGATTATGAAATTAATTTAAATTATAATTTATTGCTTGATAAAATATAATTTAAAATAAAATTTATTATTTATTATTTTAAACAAGAATGAACAATTAATATTACATCAATAAACCTGTAATCCTATCAGCTACCGTCTATGGTAGGCATTGACAAGACAGAGATTCGGCAACGTTTTACTCCTATCTTTCTCTACTGCCATTATAACGTCGACCTCACTATAGAACACTTTATTATTGTTGAATTATTTTTTGAAATTATTCTAAAAATAATGTGAAATTTCGATTGCAATGAATTTAGAAATGGAATGGATTTGTTTCCCGAGTAACTTGTCCAATACAAATGTTAGATACACCAAATAATTTTTTCACGAAGGGTTTTTTATATATAGTAAAAATGTTATAGTCTTATAGTTCTCATTAAAGGTATCACCATTTATAAAGTGCTATCGTGGCTCTACTATTTTATGTAGGCTCCTACACACTGGTTAATTGGTGTGCTATTTTCATTCATCTTGTTCAGAAATCTGTATCATATGAATGTGCTATATGAATAAATGTTATTGTTTTCAAGGACTCCTTAATGTAAGGTTATACCAAATACATATTTGTTCATGTGCACATCTTATAAAGAGCCTATTCATGTGTGTTTGATTCTATAAATGGTGGAAACTTCACAATCAAAAATACACGATTTATCCATTATAATCGGAATGAATGTTTTTAAATTTATGAAATAATAGTCATTCGAAAGATGTTGTAATACCCTGACTCTGCAAAAAATCCCTCGTCTATTTTTAAACAAAATTGTGTACCTAATAATTATTATTTATTTTACATATACAATATAGAAGAATAATTAAATGCGGTTGAGCAGCATTCACCCATTGAAATTTGGATATAAATACGAAATCTAAAGAATTACTTATTAAATGGTTTTGTGGTAAATTTGATGATATTGTATCGTATGTCAAATCATAAATTGAGAAGATCATATACCATGTAAAAATATAGATTTGCAAAGAATAATTTGAGAGGCGATGCCCCATATGAACATGTATGTAAAATGTATGTAAAAGTAATGTAAAATGTAGGTAAAAGTATGTTTAAGGAGGGTTTCTCATTACAAAAAGAACTTTGTTCTTAATTGGGGTTCCAATAATTTCACCGTAAAAGTACCGCTACGTACTATTTATTACACAGTACTTTCATCTGGTACTGTAACTTTTTTTAATAGTCATGTAGTAGCACTTTGGTGTACTCAGTACTTGATGTACTACACGATAATTATTTTTTCTAAGTAAAGTTCTACAACTTTCGTCAAGCGAAAACAACTTGTATTGGGATTTCTTTAAGCGCTGCTCCACTGCATAAATTATTAAGAAGCTTCAAATATGATTTTCTGGCTAACATACGATTCGTAATGTAAGTGATTGTTCATTGTTAAAATGTGCAATAAAAATAATTTTAATGTATCTGAATATTGGTGTGATTTCCGAATTTCAAAGTGTATAAATTCAACTGGTTGTGTTGTATATTATTATTGTTTTTATTTTACTAGAATAGTGATTAAATGTGGAATATTATTCTTAAAAAATATTGTTTCTTCGTTAAATCACCTTCCTCTGTTAGTCCAGTCACTATATACATTGGTGCTTGCAATTTATATTGTAGTTCTGATTCTCCAATATATTGGATACATAAGAGAAGTTCAGAACCAATTTCTTCATGCAAAATTTCCTTGTGCTAGATATAGGGTGGCCCATTGATAAACCTCGTATTTTCGGTTCATTTTCCAGTTTTCAGCTATTTCTGCCAAATCCAGTAATCGGAAATAAAAATTTGCTCTCGCTTTTTTTAGATTCAAAAATCTTCTTCTTCTTCTTCTTCTTCTTCTTCTTCTTCTTCTTCTTCTTCTCTTCTTCTTCTTCTTCTTCTTCTTTCAAACAGGGGTTAGGCTATTGCCTGTTCCGACTCACAATCAGTTTGTAATTAGAATAAAAAAAAAAATGTATAAATTAATAACATCAATCTAATATCATCACTATCATCATAAGCATCACTACAATCTACTGTTTTTATTTTATAATAAATAATGATCATTGCCATCTTTTTCGTGGCCTGCCTATGTCTCTTTTGCCTACCGGTTTATACTTGAAAATTCTCAGTGGAAGCCTATCAGCTGACATTCGTTCCACATGCTCTTTCCATTGCTGACGATAAGATGCAACTCTCTCATTCAGGCAGAAGATATTCATGTCTTTCCGTATATCCTCATTCCTGAAGTGATCTCTTCTGTCACAGCCCTTAGTTCTGCGAAGAAATCTCATCTCAGCTGTCTGCACTTTATTCTCAAGTGGCTTTGATGTTACCCGCGATTCACTACCATAGAGTAGTAGTGGAGCTGCCATTGCCTTATAAAATTTCTTTATCGTGCTTGTGGTAGCTTTCTTCCTCAATGTCCTACTGATACTTCCACAAATCATTTGGAACCTTCCTATTTCCTTCTCTACATCCAATTCATCTTTATAACTAATTTCACAATCCAGATATCTGAACTGAGACACCTGCTCCAATACCTTGTTGTCTATCACAATCTTTGATCTTGTTGGGTACTTCCCTTTAAAAGCCGTGATTTTGGTTTTCTCCCTTGATATAAAAAATGATGAATAAAAAGAGATCATTCGGAACTCTCTATCCCCAATGAGTACTGAGTTATCAATTCTGATGAATTTTAGTTTTTGATTAACAATATCTTCCGACTTTTACCATTCATATAAGAATGTTTTTATTCCTTTGAGAACATAAAAAATGGCAATTGGAACGGTCAATAATACAATATAATACTAGTTATAATACAAAATGAATTGGTTCAATTCATACAATTACTATAAAATAACGTGCCTATATAATTTATGATCATCCTTGTGGAAAATAGAAAAATAAATAAGCTCAATATGGCCATTCTAGACTTAAACGGAGTTGAAAAATTAAAGTTTGAAAACGTTTTCCATTTTCACCTGGAAGAAGTCATCAAAAGAATATAGAGGGTTTTGCATAAGAATGCCCTCCAGTTCAGATTTGAATCTGGACTCCTGCCAAACCCTCGGCGAGCATGGTAGCGCATTAAAAAGCTTAAGGGAAATGTGTTTGGGTCTCTTTAAAATCTTTCCCAACCGAGAATATGGAACATTTATATCTGTTTCTTGTATTACAACTGTGCACTTCATCTCTGCAAAGGAAGCTACTATTCTTCTCTTGACACTCATTAAAAGCCTAAATTTTACCATGCTATACACCATCATAATTTTCTCCTTAATGAAGAGAGGCTTACAGTGTTCAAGATAAGCGGCACCGGAGATTATCCTGATAGCTTTCTTTTGTAAAAGGGGTACCATTTGGACATCTGGAGCACAGCCCCACAGTTCGAGACCGTAGACAAAGACACTCTGAAAAAAACGCAAAGTAACATGACCTCAGGTACTTTTTGGGGACTGATTCCCTGAGACTACGAAGCAAGTATACAGATGTAGAGAGTTTTGAACATACACTATCTATGTGCTCACTCCAAGAAAGTTTTCGGTCAAGTGTGAGACCAAGAAGCCTGCCACTTCCTGCACCCTCAGTGATTTGTCCAAGTGCAAACACTAACTACTGAGTTTTATCTCTATTCAGAAGCAAACCATTTGCACAGAACCACACTGCAGCCTCATCCTGACACTTGATCATTTTCTGCTGAAGAACATTCAAGTCCCTATCCACAGTGACCATGGATGAGATGAGTCATCAGCATAACAGACAACTTTGGAACCAATACTGTACTCAATATCATTCATCATGATTATAAAGAGTAGAGGCCCAAGAATGGATCCTTGAGGAACTCCACGAGGAACAGATAGAGAACTGGAGTTCACACATACAGTCTGACTTCTATCTCTCAAATATGATTGTAGAAATTCTAGAGCCTTGTTACGTACATCAAGAATATGGAGTTTTTTCGCTAAGATATTATGATCAACAACATCAAAAGCTCGGCTTTGATCAGAAAGTACAACATCTGTGTAGTCTTTACTGTCAAATTTTTTTTCAACTTAGGCCACAACTGAAGTGACTGCATCAGTAGTAGATTTTCCTCGCCTAAAACCAAACTGTGAAGTGGACAACAGACTATTGCTCTTAAGGAACTCGTTTTTGGGTGATTTTCTGCAAACTTTTTATGAATAGGCACTGTTCTGGAATGCTTGAGTATCCGTGGAAAAACGGACTCTCTAATGCAGGCATTGAACCAAGAAGTTAATGGTTCCGAAGTAACATTTATGACAGTTTCTATCATAGAGCTGGAATGTTTATAAATATATATTTACTGAAAGATGACCTCATTCTAGATCCTATATCTGCAATTTCTTTAGATCACAATTCCCTCAGACCAAACTTAAGCATGGATCCGGGAGAAGAAGATACAGTGAAAGCTCCTCAGCTGGTCCAATTGCTTCCAGCATTTCAGAGTCAGTATTTACAAAGAAATTATTGAAGTCTTCGGCGGAAACCAATGTAGAATTTGTCAGAGATGGTTTGGAACTTTATCCAAGCAGCTGCACATTTATTTTTGGCTGAATCAATGAAGTTAGCATTGCATTTTAGCTGTGTCATCTTCAACTCATATTTGTACAGTCTCTTTGAGTTATTATAAGTTTATCTGGTTGTTCTGTCTTTTTTTAAATTTGTCATATGCAATCAGCACATAACATCTCAAAATTTCCATAGCAGGTGAAGAAAGTTAAGATTTCTTTCATTTTAAATTACTAGTAGTCTGTGAACAGTAGACCTCACGCAGTTTTCTCATCCACAAGTATCTGATGTCTCCTGTTCTAGTTGATTCAGTTGAATCACAATTTCACAGTTGCATCATAATTTACTCTTAAAAACTGTTATTTGTTTTCTCCAAGATCAAAAACTCACTTATGTTAATAAACTAATTCAGTTCACGTTTGAATTTGTATCCCATATATGATAATTTATCCAGTTCCGTGATAACCTTTCCATCTGATAAAAATATTTCTCAACTATTTAAGTAAGGCTGAAAAAAATTATTTTTTTTCAATCAATAATTTTATTATAATTTCTCAAATCCCATCGAATTCTATCAATGCGTTTGGCCGTACTCGCGTTACATACAGACAGACAAAAGAAAATCCGAGTTGAAACATAGACCTCACTACGTTCGGTCAATTAGAAACATCTCCTAGAATTATAATTTTGCCATTTTTTGTGTATTGGATTAAGAGCTCAAGTACACTCAACAATAAATTTTCCATTTTTGACCGAATCTGACTAATGATGCATGATTTTTGACCGCCTTGACGATCCGAGAAGAATGAAGTGTAGTACGATGAGATCCGAGCATTGTATCAAAAGTTATACGTGTTTGAAATTTTGATCCTTGAGGTGTGTTAATGTGCGCCTCTCCACTAGGAAACACTGAGATAAAGTGCATATAACGGGTGATTCTCATAGAACATGATCACATGAACTTATATCATTGTGCGAAACATCAATGTGAAGACAATGTAGTTGGTGATGATGGTTGAAGCTGAAAATTAGGTTTTCTCACAATACAAGGAGCATTGTTGTCAGATGTACCTGGAAATCTATATGTGATAGAGCGCTCTACCTGATCTTATATTCTAGAGCACAAAAATACGCCCAGAGAGATTTTAAATTATACATCTAAATGATAACAATCGAATGATATTGTTGATCAAAAACTAAAATTCATCAGAATTGATTTTTCTTTATAGTTTACTCATTTTTGAAAAATCATAACTCAGTACTCATTGAAGATAGAGAGTTCGAATGATCTTATTTTATTCAGTATTTTATAATCTCAAAAAAGGCGAGAGGAAATTGCAAATTTTTCTGTCCGATTACTGGATTTGGCAGAAATAGCTGAAAACTGGAAAATGAAAAGAAAATACCAGGTTTTCTGGGCCACTCTGTATCTAGCACAAGTAAATTTTGCTTGATGAAATTGGTTCTGGACTTCTTCCATATATCCTAATAATATTCAAGAATCAGAACTACACAATATAAATTGCAAGCACACTCCATTTTTTGTTTTGTCTTTATTGAATGGACTATGTTTCGTATATCTGCAATCTGCTCTGAATATTGGCGTCATTTTCGATTTTATAAGGATTGAAACACAAGTAGTTGTAGGCTATTGTAAATCAATAAATTCATTGTTAAAACAAAAGAGTTTATCTTTTGCATATTCTAATCAAGAAATATTTTTTTCAAAACTTAATTTGGTGAAGGGATATAGGTTCTGACTAATTATGAACCATAAAACAATGCATCACATATATTTATTACAAATAAATAACTTCTAACAAAAATAATGAGCAGTCAGTTCAGTACCGTATAAAATAAAGATGTTATTTATATTCATCAACTAGACTAAATTTTGTTCGATAGATATTCAAGTATTCCAAGTTCATTTGTGCCTGTCGATTTCCTTTATAGAAGTAATTAAGTTGTCTTCCAGAGCAAGTTGTTAGGCTTTAGGAAAGAAGTTTATCTGGAACCAAATAATGAAAATAATAAAAATGTTTATCAGGAAAAAATTGACTTTTTCTAAAATATAAATGTAAAAGTAATACGGAATGAAATAGGATTTTAGAAAATATAAGATGAGGTCTTATAAATTAGAGATTAATCGATTTGATTCAAATACACAACCACATAATTTTCTAATTCACCCTGATCACTTAAGGATTTTTCTCATTCAGAGTAATTACCGTACGTCTTATAAAGCAAAAAAAAAAAAAAAACAATTGTTTGTAAGCCTACTGAATAATCCATTTAAGCTTAATCAAGGGTGCGGCATTTTGAATCGGGTGATTTGGCAATATTGCAAATAGTATATTGTTTTCGTGTTGAGGGTAACGTGACTACCGCCATCTTCTAGCTACTGTTTCACCATTCACGTATTGGGCACCAGAACATCTACAGAGAATACACAAGAAGTCTCTTCACTCTGTCAAAGTCACAGTATCATCAAAAGGGCTATTCTAGAAGCATAATTTTGAAAACAACATGAATATTTCCTTACAGTGAATATGCTCTGCTCTATGTTAACATGTTAAAAAAAAACTCTCTTCGAACTCAATTTACTCGTAATCCTTATGACCAAAACATGTTTTTCAAACAAGATGTGTGCTACCTGCCACCATAGAGGAAGATATCCCATGGTACAGGTCGTCTATGTTCCAAATTTCAAGCTGATTTTTTGTTAACTCAAGCCGATTAATGTCGACTTTTCTCTATTATTACTGTTTTGGACGAATGATAGTGTAAGTACGGCACAGTATAAAAGACTATCAGCTTCACATAGCTCCACGAAAAAATCTACTAGGACTCTCGGCTTGAGTTAACAGTGAAATTTGGAACATAAGGCCCTAAACCATGGGAAATTTTCTCATGCTATCTTTTCTCTATATTGCTGCCACCCATACAGAGATTAGAAATTAAGAGATTAAGCAGAGATTAAATACAAAGATTAAGCTGATTGCTTCAGCAACACTTTGCTGCCACCCATACCACAATCTGTGACTGAAACTGTGAAGAGACTTTTCGTTAATCTTCTGTGGACTTCCTGGTGCTCAATACGTAAATGGTAGTGCAGGAGTTACAAGATGGCGGTAGTCGCGTTTCCCCACCTCGACAAAAATAAACTCTATTTGCAGGGTTACCAAATCACCTGATTCACTGCCGCATCCGTTATGAAAAATGATATATCGTAGACTGTTCAATAACAGAAGATTAAGTACCGTATTCTCATATATAAATTTATCATATTTATTCATTTATCAGAATATTGGAATGAAAAACAAGTGCAAGTTCAAAATTTCTTCTCTTCCTGAATTCGGTTCTTCAAATTGATAAATTCATACATCTATCCAATTATATCAATTTTATCTATTCATATGTAACGTGGCTCACGATCATCCCTAATATTATCTGCTTCCCCACAATTACAAGAACTCATGTTGCAAAGAGAAGCATCCCAGAAAAAAGTATGAAAATTGAAAGATATCTTCATCCATTCTGAACAACAAACTTCATGAAGAGCTTTGATCGAGATGAGAAAATATTTTCATTTGTTGATCAAGATGGAAGATGTATCTACTCAAGAAAAAATATTACAGAATGATTCATAGAAATAAAATTGATTTTCAATTTCTCTCACCTTCTGGCCGTTCTTGACGAAACACTGTCTGATGAGGAAGCCCATTGGGCACTTGTCTTTGGAGTCTTTCTTCACGGCTGAAATAAGTTCGAAGAAAACATTTCATGATAGAATAGAATGTTATCTCAAACAATTTCAAGACGTGCTAAAAATTGATCGTTCAATCTCGGTAGGCTAAGAGAGAATCAGAATAACTGGGGTATTTAAGGGACCAGTGTATGATCATACTGGCTATAGTCTGCTAAGTGCTATCAGTATCTTTATCAGTTCAATAAAGTGAATAAATCAACGAATAGCAATCTGTTTTTGACTTTTGGTTCTCAAAGTGAGTTACCTTACTTTTAAACCTAAAAGTTCGAGAATAGATTAATAGTCGTTGATTTATAAAAAAAATTAAGTGAATCAATAATCACAGATTGTGATTAAATCCAACATTTTGATGATTCAAAATATGTTTTGAGATCTTCTCTGTAAAATGATAATAATTATAAGCAATTATTGCTAACAAGAGCTTTCCTTCGTCTGTTCATGCATGGTTATCAAAATTCTTCAGCAACACTAACATTGAAGAAATTTTCTATTACACGTAAGATGGTATTATCTACACAGAGTGACAGGAAGAAGGAGGTTGAAGACGAAATATTTCCAGAGAAAATGATAATGTTAGGTGATTTTTCAGACCAAAAATATTCTGTAAGATTCCCCAACTGATATTCAATGTTGCATTGATTTTGCTTCAAATTATGATATCTTTTTCGTCTTACCCGTCTCCTTCTTATTCCTCGCCTGGTAATTGTAACTCTCGGCAAAGTTCCCCTCACCCTTCTCTTCCTTCTTCTCCTCCTTTTCATCTTCAATCCTCCTTCTTCACTGATCCCTTAAAACAAAAGAAAAGCCTAACTTTTATCCGGGGGCGATATTTCATTCCAATTTCTTTCATTTTCTCTGGTTTTTCAGTTCTTGAGTTGTAGGCAGTTCAAATACTCCTCTGTGAAAGTATCGTAGCTAGAAATTATTTCTCATTCACTAAAATTGAAGAGTGTGTGATAATTCAAAACTGCAAATTAATAATGGGTGGTAAATATACATGAAGCTCACTGCTATCATAGATTACCTATTATTTGTCCAATAAATGTTCATAAATACTTTCATTTGAAGTGTCCAGTCAAACTTAATTATAATATTACTAACTGTGTGCTGTCTTAGATGCGTTGTGATGTTTGTGTAAATAAGTGCCGTTCCATCTTCTTTGAACGTAACTATACCTTAATTAAACAAATGCGTCTCAACGCAGCAGCTATAACAACTTTAAGTTTGAGAATGATTTAAAGATTTAAAAAAGTTTGAAGATGATTCTATTGAAATAATAACTAACTATTGGTACAGTACGTGTTACTTTTCATTTTAGACTAAGAATTTAAGTTATTTATCATTCTTTATAGGCCTATTGTTTTCGAACAATCGATGAGGAGATTCACTAGGAAAAGTTTGTATTATTGAAGACATACCGTAGGACATTGAGTACCGTACCAATTATTAAATCCAAATAATGTTTGATAGTGAAGATGGTGCTAATAAGTTATATATTCAAATTCAAATTTATTCATCATAAAAGACATATTTACAGAATAATAGTGTAACAATAATAAATATAAAGAATATACTCCCTACGTGGATGATTTGTCCGTGTGCAGGGAGGAGTCGAACAAAATCAGACAGTTAAAATACACTGGTTTGAATTAAGGAAATTATGATACTTAAACATAGTTTGGAATTGAAAGTAAAATATGAAAAAAGTATATATATATTTATATGATTGCAGTATTAACATACTAATAATAATAATTTTCAGCTCAACGGCGCTTAAGGGTTTCACTCGACAGTCATAACTTTATTAATTTAATATTGTGTTGGGGAAAAAAGTAAAAAAATAATAATATGGATGAATATGTGAAATAATATGCTGGCATTTTCAAAGGAAATATTCATCTATAAGGCGAATTTAGGAGAGCCTCCGGTTTTCTAGATATTAATACTTTATAAATTCAACTCTTTAAATTGCCACAGCCACTAATTAATTGAGTCAATCAGCAGTTTTTTTTAAAGAAAAATTTACTAATTCTGCAGAATTGTGTGAAATTTTCCTGAGAAACCGTTTTTGTTAAATTGTGAATGCTCAAGTCGAACTAGTAACTATATTTTATAATTTTGCTGAATTTTGAAGTTATTCCGTTAATGGTAAAGCTCTAACCAGCTCAACAAGGGTGGAGCTGTAATAATGATTTTGGACAAGGTAATAATAATAATAATGATAATAATAATAATAATAATATAATAATAATAATAATAATAATATAATAATAATAATAATAATAATAATAATAATAAGTGATAATAAGTGTCGTTATCACTAGATTAGATTAGTCCTTAAATGAATAATCAGCTGTTCTGAATAGTGAGTTGTGTTTTTTCTGGCTCTAAATTTTGTCAAATTACGCAAAAATGTTCCAATAATATTAATGGTGATTTGAGTGTGATATTTTTGGTTTTTATTCTGTTTTTAACCGTCAAAATTTAAAATTCTTAGTTTTCGTTTTTTTTTAGTGAAAATGAACTAAATTTTAGGAAAGTGAAACCATAACCCTATTTCGGACATTCAAAATGTTATCTAAATTTAGGAGAGAAGTAGTACAAGGAGTATCCTTAGTTTTTCTCTCCCAATCAGTGCTACTTTGTAAAAATTATAAATAAATAATAATATCGTGTGACCTGGCTGGCTCAGGTCTGGTGTCAGAGTTTTCAGGTTGCAACTGATCAATTTCAGGGCCTCTGACATGACCTAGGATACCTTTGGACAAGGTACCTAGAATACCTGTATAAGTAGCCTACACTTTAGGCATGATATTATGTCTATTGCTATGCTATAATCATTAGAAGTCTACACCAATCTTTATTTTTCATTAATCAAACTATCAGCTTTTAGGCAGTTATAAATTTATTTTAATATTATTTATAAGTGATTTACATAAAATACCAATAGGGTATACATTAATGTAGGCCTACCCTTACCTTCCTTTGAACAAGTTTCAATCAGTTGATTGGCCTTCTCCAATTCTTCGGGAAAAGCTCCAAATCGTTTCTGTGCCAAAAGCCTGGCTCCTTCTACAGAGAATTGATCATTCTTCACCTGAAATAAAATGTTAGCTCATTAGAATTTATTCAGAATAAATTCATTGAGCCTCTAACCATTAGCTTAGCTATAATGGGGGATTCCTCATTCCTCTAAAGGAGACTCCTCTTATCAATGTGGTAGAATTAGCAACAGAAAATATTTAGAGAATTGTTGCTCTAGTTTCAATTTTAATATATTTTAAATTATTCAATGAAAATAAATAACATGACATAAATCAATGTATCCATTTTTGTCTTTCTACATTCTACATCTTATATTAAAAACGATTTTAAGATTAATCTTCTTGATAGATGATTTATTTCTAAAATAAGAATACATTTCAAAATTTGTAAACTGCAAAGCTCGAGTTTATACGTAGTATACAACATAATTTACATTTTAACCAGCTGAAATAATGTGTCAGCGCGTGTGATAGCTCCCAAATAGACTCAGCTGATGTTATGAATGAGTAAATGGAAAAACTGTATTAATTACATGCAATGAATTCTTCAGCTGATCAAAATTAATGATAAATCATAACTTATTCTTTTCTTATGCACTTTCAATGTTATTTTATATCCTGAAAAAGACGAAGGAGTGAGTCAATTTTGTTGTCCAAAGAACTTGAGCTGTGAAAAGGTTGGAAGAATACGTTTTCGAAATTTGAAGCCGATTGATCAATTCTTTCTAAAGCTATTAACATACAAACAGACGGACAACGACTTTGACCTTCAGTAAGTCAAAAGCGAGAACTCGCTAACGCTCGTTCAATTATGGAAGAAAAAGCTAGAGTGAGATCCACTTTAAACTTTTAGCATTATTGGTTGAATGAGGAGTATTGTTGTTATTTATAAAGAATATTGACAATATGTCATGACAACATAATTGACAACTTTTACATCAACAAAATGATTCTGGTTGATAAAACAAAGTGCCGATTCTGCCATTTATTTTCTCTTCAAACTCTGTATCGAAATCATGTATCACATGACCACCCTCTCATATAAAAAATATTTATAAAATAACATTATAGAACCTTTTTGTGAAGTTTTTATAATACAGATTAAAAACACGAATAAGAAACGTTTATTTGAAATTTATTTCAAATTTTCAACTATTTTTAAAATCTGAAGATGATGTGAAACATCGAAACTATAGTAGTTTTAATTTGTGTTTTTAATATATTATTTTATATTGAAAACTTCCCAAAAAAGGTACTATAGTGTTATTCTATAAATAAAAACAACTAGCCCTAAATAGATACATTTTAAGAAGATAAAAAATCAATTTAGATTCATATGAAGGTAAAAATGTTGAAGCGGCAAAGCAAAATTTGAAGAGTAATTTTTAATTTCAAATAGGATTCCCAATGAGACCTACCGACAAATTATTCTTGTAAGGGAAATTTTAATCAATTATGTATAATTAAAAGTAGCGGGTTTCAAAGATTACAATACGGTACAACAGTTCTTGAGCAAGCTCTCCAACCCAGGATGTCACTTATAGTTTAAACTTCATTACACACCTCACTATTCGAAATGTTTACCAAAATTTTAAAAATCGAGTAAAAATAAGAAAACAATTTTACTTACAATTCCCAATCCAGTGTAGACGCACTGCAGGAAGCACTGAAAATAAACAAAAAATAATAATGAATAAATAATTACTACTTGTAGCCCAGTCAACAAGGTGTTATAGAGGGAAAAGTTTGGAAGACAATTTTTGTCCCCGCAGTTCTGTTTAGGGTACCGTAGTGAGGAGGTAAACATATTAAAAGTCCCCACCCCTACCCACTGTGCTAAGGGGGTGGGGGTGGTTCAAAGGTACCATTTTTTGATTTCTCGCATATTTATTTATTTATTTATTAGGTTAGCAAAAAATACAAGAATCGGAAAAGAAAAAACAGGCTATTGCCCAAAACTTCTTCAATTTCCTAATTTAGTTTTAAATTGTCCAAATATTATAGGTTATGTCCATTCAAATTTCTACACCAAATCACAATCTAAAATATAAATTAGAATAAAACAAACAATTTTAAATTTGGATGGATTAATAATAAAAGTTTCTTAAAAACATGAAACAAACTATAAATTCACAAAATAAATAATAAAAACACTTAAATTTTGAGCTCGAAAATATCACATTCACCTTAGCTATGTAAATAACTATAATATAACTATATATAACTCGAAAACTATGCATTTTACATACATGACTATTCTATAAGAAATTAAAGCTTACATAATTTCCTTTAATAAAGGAAAGCTGTTATTTTAACAATTTTACACTTTTAAGAGCGTATATCTCGAAAATTAATGGAGATATCACAAATCACCATAGAACAAATATATTGTAGAGAATTTATCAAGCTTCTTTTCTGAATAGTTAGTCATGATTGAACGCATTTTTCTCAAGATATGAGCGTGTAAGCAAAACATTGAAAAATGCAACTTTTAAACCACCCTCATCCCTTTAGCAAAATGGATAGGGATGGGGACTTTTGATATGATCACCCCCTAACTGGTCCCAACAAAGCTGCGAAGTCAAAAATTGTGTTCAAAACATTCTCTCAAAATTCCTTTGTCAATTGGTCTATTTTTGCATTACTGAAGATCTCACACTCAACACTGAAGCTGCTGCAACAGTCTTGTGGATGTGCGTAAACTTGTGAAATTATACATCAAATTGAAGAATATTCGATGCTCTATAAGCTCATGATCAGCATGGATTTTTCTCATCGATATTCAAAAAGATATAAGATCATAAATAACAAAAAATTGAGGGAAAATGTGTTTTTCCCTCAATTCCCAATGTTTTTCCCAAACATTTCCCTCTATACCCTTTTTTGAGCATTCATTGTCTGGACTAATAGGTATAGGTATATTATTTAAAAACAGAATACCGATTATGCAACTTGGAACATCCTTAATCATTTTAATTTGTTCAAAATAAGTTATTGAGAATGGATTTCCTATCTACCATTTATAGCTTACAATGAAATATAATATTGCATTGACATACCGTAATTTGCAACTTATCAGTTAAATATGGAATTTTGTCAGACACAAATAGGCTAACGTGCCTGCCAATACAATAGTTTTATTAATATAGAAATTTCATTTATAGGCTACACATGTAGGCTATTCAAGCCTATCGATAATTCACATTTGCAAGATTACGTTTTGGTTTGGAAGTTCCATGGACTTCTTTCTATTATATTATCATCATGATCATACAATACGGTAATATAAGAAGGCCTCAAAGTTGAATATCTCTTTCAATCTTAATAAAATCAAATAATTTTTGAATTGAAGCCGTTTCCAATCACAAAAAACTTATTTACCTTGAAGTTTATTTCGTAAGCAAAAAATATATTCATTTTAAATCAGAATTATGAAGGCTTCTACTCACCTTTTCTCCTTCAGTCTTTGGTACTGATTCAGTTCCAATAATTTTGGCATCATCTGAAAAAATAATGTTCTTATATTATATTTCTGACTATGTGCAGTTTAAGCCTCATAAACTGAACTGTCAGTTCTGTTGCATTTATTGTTTGCCTTCAACAATTTTTCAATCCACAGTAGTGAATAAAAAGGTCAATATTTTCAGAATCTATAAGATAAGGCCACACTATTTTGCAGACTCATTGATTTTACAATTTGTTCAAAATCATTTTTTGAGAAAAAATTCATACTTTTTGGTAAAAATATTATGATTTTTGGAAACAAAAATCTGCAAAAATCTGCCATCTTGTTAGGAAGCGCCGCATTGTAATAGTATTGATGGTAGGTTCGGATCACTTTAATGATCCGGATCAATTGATCTCGTTCACTGCTGCAAGCCAATCAGGAGACCAGGATTGGAACTTCCCAAGGTCACGTGATGTGTCTAGTATTTGCGCCATGTAAAAAGCATTGGTTAGATAGGCGTTTTATTGACAGTTTCCATTCTGTACCTATTCTGTAATATAATATCCTTCTTCACTCAGTAATATTGTCGAATTTAATAAGTAATTAATTTTATATTCGGTATGCGGGTATTCGGAGTAATGTCAGCTGTTCGTTTAAACCCCGTATGAAACACATTAATTATTATATGGTGAATGCATTCTAGGTACATTGATATTACCTATGCAACCATATCTACATGTAGCCTAAACGTGGTTTAGCATTGAACGTAGTGTTAGCATATGGGCCTTAGTAATAGAATAATGTTTTTTGATGATTTGGCATTTATATTATTGTTCACACTGCAGGCACGGTAAAACAACTCTATTGATCCTATTCTACATTAGCTAAATGTTTTTTATTAGGCCTAATTTGATAGAAGTGGATCGGTGTGTTTTAAATTTTGAATGAAGTGGTGATTGTTGACTGACCAGAATTGGCTTGGCTGGAGGTTTTGCAGCTCTCAGTGAGCTTGGCCAGCTGCTCCTTGATGGCAGACCTGGCCGCGTCAGATTCGTTCGAGGCTGGAGACAGGGTCGTCGAAGTGATCAGCGACTCCGCATCTGATGAAGATGTTGCCTCGTCCGCCTTTCAATTAAAAACATTATAAACTATACAAGCGAATCGACAAACGAAAACTATTTACGAATATCAGTGATGGACCCAGGATTGATACATGCCAACTGTTATTGAAATGATTATGTTATCTAGTTAGTGTTTGGACATTCAAAGTTGGTTCTTGGGGGGGGGGTGCAGGGGGGTTTGTAGCCACTCTACTTCACTGTAATCTATCACTGTAGGCCTACTAATTTATTTGCAAGATATTTAGAAGATAGAATCTAGAAGATACGTCCATAACTCAGAAAGACGATTTAGATCCGAGCAGTTAGTCTTGTATTTTAGTATTTTTAGATTTTTATTAATATTTTAGTCTTGGGCTCTGTAAGTCCTGAACTGATAGATCCCAAGCTCGGAAACCGGCCTTTAGAATATTAGTAGGGTGAATTATTGTTTTGTTTGAACTGAGACTCGAGTGACGGAAATTTCTAACATTCAATTAGATTGAACTGGTTGTCATATTACTGAGCAACTTGAATGTTGTGTTGCAGGTTCTTAGTATTTCATAAAAATCTATGTGGAACTGAAACTCTGAATGGAAGCTTTCTAACATTCAATCTGACTAAATGAATCAATTTTCAAATCAAATGTAAGTCTGTAAGTATATGTAAATATAAGTTCATAAAGTTGATGCAATTCATCTCAACATTAGGTTATAAGTTAATCAGCAGTATTAATTTTTAAATATTTCTTCTAATGTAAAACAATGGTTTTTCTTTCAAACAAAAGAATTAGAAATTGATTGGATAACAAATAACGTGCTGGTTGTCATTCAGTTCACATTGATAGGGAAATTGAAAATGAATTCAGAATTAAAACTCTGTATTTGAATGGATTGGCAAACAAATAATTTGTAAGGTGTTCTAATTTCTCTTTTTATTGTAATATTACATTTTTTCTCACATTGGAATTGAATCTTCAATTCGAGATCTATGAAACTTTATAGTAAATATCAGAGTCATCGATATACGGACAAACTTTTCGACTGAGAATTTTTTATCGTAAATGATTGTTGCATTGTTCCATGGTGTCACCGAGGCTGGGTTAACAGAATTAATAGATAAATGGTTTATTTAAATAGAGATGATATATAAAAATTTAAAATAACAGTTTCAAAATAAAGTTTTATTGAGAACAAATATAAAATGTGAATTCTAAACTTGTAATTTATAATTTTTTGGTGACGTGTCCATAACGTAGACAATGATTTTTTGAGGTGTCTCTGTTCTGACTTGTAGCTTTTCCTGTGGCTTCTTTCTCTCTAGAAAAATGGCTGGCTGTGTGTGTTGTAAATTTTTGCTCTCTGAATAATTTTCTATTTAAGTGAATTTATTAATGTTTTAAATTGAGTTTTAAACAGTTTATAGTGTTCTATTTTGTCCGTATATTGCTATTTGTGTATACAAGCCAATAGCCACTGTTTTTCAACTACAAACTGGATAAGTACCTATTTAGCTCGTAGTAACTCTAGATGCTTAGGCTTGTAATATATTGTTCTTTGTGTATTTGTGTATATTGCCAAAATTCTTTTGAAGATTATAAGTTCATTTGCTCTGAAAACTGGATTTCTCATTCATAGGCGATAGATCCATTCATAGTTTATCAAGAATCTATTACATTGGAGCCGATAAATTTCCTTAGGTTAATAGGTGTGAAATGCTATTCCAACCGATTTAAGGAAAAATTGGTAGCACGGCATTATTGAAAATAGATCGATAATTTCAGAAAATTTGTAAAATGTTATATGCATATATATATAAGTACAATGATAATTGAATAATTTTATTGCCGTATTGGTATTAGTCCAGGCAATGTATGCTCAAAAAAGGGTATAGAGGGAAATGTCTGGAAAACAATTTTTGACCCCACAGTTCTGATTAGGGTAGTAAGGAGGTGAACATATCAAAAGTCCCCATCCCTATACCCCCTGTGCTAAGGGGGTGTGAGTGGTTTAAAGGTACCATTTTAAAACTAAAAAACTTTGTATCTTAGAATTGACTGTCATATAACAAATTAAAGCTTACATAATTTCCTACAATATTTATTCTATAACTTTTTTTTTATCTCCTCTAGTTTTCGAGATATCTGCTCTTGGAGGTGTGACATTTTTGAAAAAAAAAAAACACGTTTGCCACCAATTTTTCTCTATTTTTTCTCTTATAACTTTTTAAAAATCGATGGGAAAAATCCATGCTCATAAATCATTGAATTAGCTTTAGTGTTGAGTGTGAAATCTCCATTTTGCAACAATAATGGACCAATTGACAAAGAAATTTGGAGGGAATATTTTAATCACAATTTCTGACTTTGCAGCTTTGTTAAGACTAGTTGGGAGGAGAACATATCAAAAGTCCCTATTCCTAACTCATGTGCTAAGGGGATGGGGGTGGTTTAAAATTCGCATTTTTTAGCATTTTGCTTCCACGCTCATATATTGAGAACAATGTGTTCAACCGACATAACCAACGGTTCAAAATTTAAGCTTGATAAATCTCTAGTACACTTTTTTCCAGTGGAATTTTGTGATATTCCCAACAGTTCTCGAGATATTCGCTCATGAAGGTGTGTAGTTGTTAAAATAACAGGTTTTTATCCAATGTTTTGCTCTTTCAGGGCTTATAACTCTCCAACAATGTATCATAAAAACTGATACTTATCGTAGGTAAGTAGAGAATTGAATTATCTTTGAAATGATTTATTATTTCACTATTTGAAGTTTTCCTTTCATTGTTATAGCAGCTTCAATGTAGGGGGTAGAATTTTCATTGCTGCATTAATTGATCGATTGACAATGACATTTGAAGGGGGTATCTGTGACACAATTTTTGACTTTGCTGCTTAATTTGGACTAGTTAGTTGGTGAACATAGTAAAAGTGCGCATCTTTATCCCCTCTGTTGAAGGTGTCAAACAGCTGAGTTGACACTTGCAGCAATGAAAATTCTACTCTCTACATTGAAGATGCTATAACAATGAAAGGAAAACTTCAAATAGTGAAATAATAAATTATTTCAAAGAGAATTCAATGCTCTACTCAGGCACGGCCCTAGGGACTTTGCCGCCCTGGGCGAAATCGGCAAACGCCGCCCCCCCCCCCACCAACAGGTATCCCGTGTAATAATTGTTTACTTGGAAATTTGCCAGAAGGTTATCAGCTTTTCAAGTTAAAAATAACATTTAAACAAATATTTGACAAATATAAATATTGAGGAATAAGTGCAGGCAACGAATGCTCAAATAAAGGTATGGAGGGAAAATTTTGGAACACAATTTTCAACTCTACAGCTCTTCTAAAGATAGTAAGAGGATTAACATATCAAAAGTCCTCACCCTTACCCCATGTGCCAAATGGGTGGGGGTGGTTTGAAAGTACCATTTTTTCATTTTTCTCATATATCTCGGAAACTAGGCATCTTTATGAACGAACATTTGTACACCGTACAAAATTGAAGCTCACAAAATTACCAACAAGTTATGTTCTCTACATTTTCTTCATATCTCTTATAGTTTCTGAGATATGAGATATCCGCTCTTGAAGGTGAGACATTTTTTGAAAAAACACTTCTACCTCCAATTTTTTCATCTTTTCGGCCATATAATTTTTGAATGATTGATGAAAAAAATCCGTGCTGATTATAAGCTGACGGAGCATCAAATTATCTTCAATTTTATGTATATTTTCACTATTTTACGCATTTCCCTACGACTGTTGCAGCAGTTTTAGTGTTGAGAGTGAAAGTTTTGTTTGGTAGAGGATTTCGATAAATCTGATACTTTTTGAGATAGGCTATATATGTTTCAAATTGATGCATTTTCGAAAACCCAGTTTTTTCCATTTTTCGCTCTTTCAATTCTTATAACTTTCCAACAATTGATGGAAAAAGAATGTGCTTACTACGAGATTGTAGAGCATTAAATTATCATTAATTTGATGTATAATTCGACTATTTCATGCATTCCCATAATTATGAGTGTTGCAGCAGTTTTGGGTTTGAGAGTCAAATATCAAGATTTGCAACAAGTGACTTTTTTCGAATATCACACTATTCTGTGTTCATAAATTGGAGTGTGCTTCAGTATGAACATCCATATTGAGTACCTATTGGAACGTCTGCGGAACTGAACACAGGGGGTGTTTCTAAACTTCCTACCAAACAAGACATTCAAAACTAAAACTGCTGCAAAAATCGTATAGGAATGCTTGAAATAGTCTAATTATACATGAAATGGAAGATAATTTAATGCTCTAAAATCTCTTAATCAGCACATTCGTTTTTCATCAATTGTTGAGAACTTAAAAGACTTGAAAGAGCGAAAAATGGAAGAAAAACTGGGTTTTTGAGAATGAATCACTTTAGAACATATATATCTCGAAAAGTTAGTATCATATTTATTGAAAACCTCTACAAAACAAAACTTGTAGGGAATTCATTGAGCTTCATTTTTATGTGGATGATTATGTCAATAGAACTCATTGTTTCCAAGATATAAGCATGTAAGTAAAAGTGGAAAATGCAACTTTCAAACCACCCTCATCCCTTTAGCACATGATGTAGGGGTTGGAATTTTTGATATGCTCACCTCCAAACTAGTGTCAACGAAGCTGCAAAGTCTAAAATTGAGTTCCAAACATTCCCTTCAAATTTCATTGTCAACTGATCTATTGTTGTTGAACAGAAAATTTCACTCTCAATACTAAAACTGCTGCAACAGTCGTAGGGAAATGCGTAAAATAGTGGAAATATACATCAAATTGAAGATAATTTGATGCTCCGTCAGCTTATAATCAGCAAACGGATTTTTTTCATCAATCGTTCAAAAAATTATAAGGCCGAAAAGATGAAAAAATTGGAGGTAGAAGTGTTTTTTTCAAAAAAATGTCTCACCTTCAAGAGCGGATATCTCAGAAACGATAAGAGATATGAAGAAAATGTAGAGAACAAAACTTGTTGGTAATTTTGTGATCTTCAATTTTTTACAGTGTACAAATGTTCATAAGATGCATAGTTTCCGAGATATATGAGAAAAATGAAAAAATGGTACTTTCAAACCACCTCCACTCCTTTAGCACATGAGGTAGGGGTGAGGACTTTTGATATGTTAATACTCTCACTATCCTTAAAAGAGCTGTGGAGTTGAAAATTGTGTTCCAAACTTTTCATTCTATAATCTCTAATTGACTGCACTAGAACAGTAACACAAAATATCTGATTAAACTATTTAAGACAGTAGTTCCAAATCAAGAGACTGCAACAGAGTATTGGGCCTATTTAACTTGCTAAGTAATCAAAACTACAATTGCTACAACAAGAGTTTGTTTAACACACTTGTTCAATTAAGTAGAACTCGTCTGACCTTTGCATAGGGAAATCCCTTCTCCAGTTCTTCAAGATCTAGGGACTGAGCTATTTTATGTTCACTAGACCACTCAGACGTTCCTGGGACATTGTTGATCTTAGATATATGTCTTCATTAGCTTGAGTTTGGAAAAGCTTCTTATAAAATTTTACTATTCACATTGAATTTATTATTTATTCGCATTTAAAAATTTTCCGTTCCTTAAAATTTGCCGCCCCCAAAAATCTGCCGCCCTGTGCGGCCGCCCGGTCCGCCCACCCCTAGGGCCGGGCCTGGCTCTACTTACCTACGATAAGTATCAGTTTTTATGATACATTGTTGGAGAGTTATAAGCCCTGAAAGAGCAATACATTGGATAAAAACCTGTTATTTTAACAATTACACACCTTCAAGAGCGAATATCTCGGGAACTGTTGGGAATATCACAAAATCCACTGGAAAAAGTGTAGAGATTTATCAAGCTTAATTTTTGAACCGCTAGTTATGTCGGTTGAACACATTGTTCTCAATATATGAGCGTGGAAGCAAAATGCTGAAAATGCGAATTTTAAACCACCCCCATCCCCTTAGCACATGAGTTAGGAATGGGGACTTTCGATATGTTCTCCTCCCAACTAGTCTTAACAAAGCTGCAAAGTCAGAAATTGTGTTTAAAATTTTCCCTCCAAATTTCTTTGTCAATTGGTCCATTATTGTTGCAAAATGGAGATTTCACACTCAACACTAAAGCTGCTGCAAAATGTGTAGGGAAATTCGTGAAAGTGTGAAATTATACATCAAAATGAAGAGAATTCAGTGATTTATGAGCATGGATTTTTCCCATCGATTTTTAAAAAGTTATAAGAGAAAAAATATAAAAAAATTGTGGTGAACGTGTTTTTTTTCAAAAATGTCACACCTTCAAGAGCGGATATCTCGAAAACTATAGGAGATATAAAAATTATGTAATAAATATTGTAGGAAATTATGTAAGCTTTAATTTGTTATATGACAGTCAAGTCTAAGATACAAAGTTTTTTAGTTTTATGCAAGAAACCTTAAAATTCAAAATTCAAATTCAAATTGAGTTTATTCACAGAAATCATTACAAATACAGTACACATGTATAAATAATATAAATACTTGTGAATTTTCCCCACATAGACAAGTCTGTGTGTGGGGAAAGAGTTCTAATGAAAAACAATTGATACTAAAAAGAAAATTATAAATATTTACAATACAGTATAATTTGAAAAATAAAAGTCGATTAAATGTAGTGGAGAAAGTATATGTTTTGTATTGAAGTAGTACAATATAACTATTATGGTATATAGATTTAACATGGCACACAAAATAAAATTTAGAACTTGAACAATGATAAATTATGAGCAATATATTGATGATATATATACTTTCATATATATGATGATGATAGATAAGATTTTTATCTAATTCATATATATGATGATGAATACAAGAAAAATATATACATAGTATCAAAATCGGTAAGAGGAGTAGATGAGCTGATCAGCGACATCCCTGCCGGTTTCAAATAACCACATATTTAAAAAATCGTTTGTATATGTTAAGGCTAAGGGGTTCTATTTGCTTTATGTAGGCGGGTATATTTCTATAAAGAATGTGGCATATGTAATGACTATTAAATCTATTGCAATTGCTAACTAATCTGGGTTGTAGAATTCCAAATATATTCATATTTCGTGTTTGATAGGGATGGATAAGAGGATTAAATATTGCATTTTTATTACTTCGGATGAAAATTAAAAGTGATTTTATGTATAGCTGTCGCACATCAAGGACCTGAAATTCTTGATAGGCCAGTTCTGTCGGATAGCGACTATCCTGGTTCAAGCAAGTCTTTATGATTGCTCGCTGTGCAATTCCGACAGCTCTCAAAGTGAACGAGGACGCTCCACCCCAGGCCAGGATTCCATAATTTATAATTGATTGAACATAGGCGAAGTATGTCCTTCTCAATTGATTGACTGAAAGAACCTCCCTCAACTGTCGAAAGGCATATATTAGTCTACGAATGCGACATTTGAGGTATTCCATATGAGGAGTCCAACAAAGCCTGCAATCTATGAAGACTCCAAGATATTTGTATTTTTCCACCTGTTCAAGCGTCTCACAATTACAGGTAAGTGACAGGTGGTCATTACATGAGTGAAGCTTGAGACATTCTTGAACTGGCATACTATTTTTCATAAAATATATTGGCAAATATTTGGTTTTAACAACATTGAGTGTGAGTTTATTTTGATCGAGCCACTTCTTCACATGTAAAAGGTCTTTTGAGGCCTCACTGAAAGCGTCCCGCCAAGTACGTCCACAGGAAACCAATGCAGTATCGTCGGCAAACAGGAACAGTTTGCCATTCAACTGCAATTTACTTATATTATTTATATAAATTAGGAATAGTATAGGACCTAGTGTGCTTCCTTGTATAACTCCATAATCAACGGGCATAGAGTCACTACCAATTCCATTTATATAAACTGACTGTTTCCTGCTCTGGAAGTAACTCTCAAACCACCTCAATGAACCATCTCTGATTCCATAGAGCTCCATTTTTCTCAAAAGCTTCAGTCTATCCACAGAGTCAAATGCTTTTGCAAGATCTAGAAACGTGATTAAAACATGTTTCCGATCTTCCACCCTCTGCGTGATCTCTTTTGTTATATCAAACAGAGCATGTGATGTATTTTTATCCATTCTAAAGCCATATTGATTATTTGCTATTATGTTATTTGTTTCTAGATAATTCTGTAATTGGTTTTTCACTGCTTTTTCGAGGATCTTTGAAAATATGCTTAGCATAGAAATAGGTCTGTAATTACTTATAAAATTTTTAGTACCAGATTTGAAAATAGGAATGACTTTTGCCATTTTAAAAGCACCTGGAAACTGGCCTGTTCGGATACTGACATTAATAATGTGAAGAAGAGGCTCAATCACCACGTCAATGTGTTCTTTTATGAATTTTGAATCAATGTTATCAAGCCCTGGAGCAGAGCCACCAAGCATCCCCTTCAAGATCTCCCGGATGTCCTGTTTGTCAAGAGGTTGCAACCTGAAAGTGGAATTAACAATGTAATCATCATCATTTACCACTTCAGGGCCCCTTTCAGGAATTGCATCAGCCAATTCAGCACCTACATTTGAAAAAAAATTATTAAAGGAGTTACCTATTTCTTTTATTTCTAAATCAGAAGGTGCGCCCCCCTGATGAAACTGCGCCAAGGGGAATCGCTCAGCTGAACCTGGCCTACAAGCCAACTCATTAACTATAGACCAAAATTTTCTACAATCACCCCCTACACTATCCACCTTATCCTTATAATAATGTATTTTAGCATTCTTTATAGCAACATTGAGTGCGTTCCTATAAATCCTGTACTCCTCTTTCAATCCTACATTAAACGGCTGCCTCAACACCTTTTTGCTCAATTTGTCTCTATGTCTTATTGAATTAATAAGGCCCTGTGTGATCCATGGTTTAATCTTTCTATTCCTGGCTGAAACTAATTTAATTTGAGTAAATCGTTCGATTGTTGATGTAATTTCATTTATGAAAGTATCAGCACAGTAATCAACGTTGTCTGTAACAGCAGTGATACCACCCCAATCTTTTTCTAACAGATCGGCCGCAACATTATTCCACTGGGTCACTCTGTATGTAGGTATGTTTGGCCGACAATAATTGTTCGAGTCTACAGGCACCCCGGAAGCTAATTGAATAAATGTTGGATAATGGTCAGTTATAGCTGTTTCCATGATTGCAGATTTTACTTCCATATTTCTATCATTTTTTACAAAAAAGTGATCGATACATGAACTCCCCGCAGGACGTGTTACCCGATTCATAAAGCTGATGAAACCCAACTCATACATCATATCCAGGTAACCCTCCTGCACGGAGCTCAATGCAACACCCAGAATATTAATATTAATATCGCCACAAAAAATTTGTAAGGTTTTTCTATCATCATTCAAATTTAAGAGATAATTCCGGAGAGCGACAGTGAAAAGATTTATATCAGTATTGGGACTGCGATAGGCAGCCAACAAGTGGCAGGGCACACCGTTAAAAGTAAAGTTAAGAGCCAGGCAGCTAGCGATCCCGCCCAGACACAGCTGTTCACAGGAGGAAACTGACAGTGAACTGTCAATGTACACTACCACACCATCATTCTGATTGAGTTTACTTCCAGAGCGATAGACATCATAACCCGGGAGCCGCATCACAGACTCATCATCATCTAACCACGTTTCAGTCAAAACAATACAATTGATTTTAATAACTTTAAAACTATCTAATAATATTGAAAATTCATCAAAGTTTCTTCTATAACTGCGTATATTCAACTGTAAAATACACAATTTATTACTTATTGTACAAGCATCAAAATATTGCTCCAGCATAAGGCCATTGTTAAAAGTAATAGGCTACTATCATTTAGATTTAATTCATCGGATTCGTCGTCCGCGAAAAACATTTATGAGAATATTTTTCAAATTGAAATGAAATGTACTCTATTACTGAAAAGGAAAAAGGAAGAGAGGAAAAATAGTAGAAATAGAAATGTAATTTTTGTAGAAAATTGAGATTTAGGTTGAAGAATCATAAGTCGGCCACCTCAGCCTACCGGTGACAAAATTAAATCACGGTATTGTACAATGGAGAGTGAAGAATTGAAATTATTTTATGTTTTATTTGTTTTCACTTGAAAACATTCTTTTTAATCCATGGTCATTTTCAATATACGTGAATAACCAAAGACAACATTAACTCTTCATCCCTTTGTAATTTTTGGTAGGGAATAGGTCAAAACAAACAGTGGGTAGCAGTGCAGATAACAATTATTTAGCTCTCAAAAGATTAGATTTATCAGCGAAAAGTGGCATAGCTGAACGATGCGGATCAATTCCGTAAAAAAAGGGTAGCTTATTGAGAGAGAACAAGAAAATAATACAGAACATAGCTTAGCAGCTTGGTGAATTGTTATGAGCTTTCCCGAAATACTGCTTATTGTAGAAATCACTACAGCTGATAAGATTAGTTTATCATTTACTGAGAAGCAGTCTTAAAGAATTTAGTGTCTCTCCACATTACGCTCTTATACCGCAAAACAAAAATTGATAATATTCGGAAATGATCACGCTGAAACACCCATCCAATACCAAATGTTTAATATAGAGCTATTGCAATAATATGCTCGAGACTACTAATAGAGATGAATAGACATAAAAGAGTTACAATATGATATGATAAGACCAACACAAAATATTATCATTGAGAAAAAAACAACTTCTGTTTTAAAGAAAGAAAAACTAATCACACTCCAATATAGCCTAGCATATTTATAATCTATCCAAACAAAATATAGATCTACTGTAGATAATGGATTCATTACTATTGATTATTGAAACATATTGGGATACATTTCAGATGAGAAAATAAAAATTTGATTGCTTTAAAACTGCAACGTACCTACATGAAAAGAGATAGTATTGTGCTTTTGTTGATATTGTTATCATTTGTTGATTAATTACCGTAGCAGAATAAGTTATTTTTGTAATCGGTCAGTTTTTATGAAACACTTAAATAGATAGTGAAATAATAAGAATGAAGAAAGGACTGTAATATTATAAAATTTGAAACCTAGACTTACTAAGGTAAGCCCTATAAATAAAATTGTCTTTGAACGCCCTAATGCAAAAGAGATAATTCAATGGAATGTTATTGAATCAAGTCTAACCAAGAATTAATTTATACTTTATATTTCAACAGATGTTTGTAGTTGGCACGTCGCACAAATCTTTTTCGCAATTCACCGTGTAGATTCTGCCCTTTTCAACAATCCTTATCTTGACAGAGCCATTTTTGTCCACCCAAACATATTTGAAACCAAATTCCTTCTGTAATTTTCTGGCTTTGGATAACAAGAACCTACGTTGGGCAGTCAGAGAGAAATAGATATATATCGGATGGATCTCACCTTGCATTCCTATGTGGCTTGTTGATAACTTTTTCACGCTGCGTTTTTGTTGCATTATTTGGTGGGTGATTGTGCGTCGTACAAACTTGACTATAATTGGTGGCGGGTTTCGTGAGTCCGGGCGTTTTTTAAGACGATGGCAGGTATCTATCGCCTCGTCGCTTATCTCAACACCCACAGCTTTGCATGTTTCGAGCACTACTTTTGAAACGTCCTCTTCAGCCGTAACTGGAATGCCATGTAGTTCCAAAGTATTTCTTCTCCCATATTGTTCCAGATCGTCCGTACGCATGGACAGAACACCAAATTTTCGTTTTAACGTTTCATTTTGACTTTGCAGGGCCCTAATTAATTCTTGTTGCGCTGCTATCAGGTTTCCTTGCGTGTGTAAAATACTAGCATTGTTGTCGAGTTTTTGATTACACAAATTGAGAGATTCCTGCAGTTCTTTAAGACAGTTCATGACATCGGTTTTGAAGTCATTGAGGGACAAACTATTTGGATCCACAGAGCCCGAGGAATGAGTAACGAACCCCGCGCCAGGGGTCTTGATAGGGGTCGAATTTGGGCCAGCACCACGTTGAAGCCGAATTCCCACCATACAGCCCCCACACTTCCAAGCACCCTTTGCCAAGATCTCGAGTTCAGCCTCACTCAAAGGTCTGTCTGACCCACTTTGAATACATTTTCCATGGTAAATCGAACCGCACTCCGAGCACAATATCGATGAGTTCCTGCCCGACCTAACGACCGGCAAACTGCACTCCGCACACATACTCATTTTTATTTGACAAAGGTCTCGGAAAAGGTAACGTAAGATATGTATGAACTGTAATAGGATCACGTAAGCGATATATTTGGAGTTCACGCCACTATAGAGTGGGTAAATTGAAATAATATCAGAAGATCAGAAATAAGTAAAAATCTGATAAGTCCAATTTTGAATGAGAAAAATGGTCATAGGATAGATGATTAAACATGGAATTCAGGATCAAATAATTATTCTTTTTAATCTTACAATGAATTATTGATAATCTGCATACATAGAAATTGGAATTAGTTTTTTTGTGATCAAGTAATTCAACTTCATGATGGAAAATTTAAAACAAATTAATTTAAGACAAATTAATCTGGTTGTGAATTATTTAAAAATTCAATATGGATTAACAAAATATGTCAAATGAGCAAACCGTCTCACAGAAAACTTCCATTGAAATTCATCCCCATAAAGCAGTTCATCTGTGTACAATATGAAAACCCAATTAAAATAAAACATTTTTCGTAAATTTATCTCCATAAAGCGGTAGGTGGTTGTTTGTACAAAGGATCTGAAGCTCTAGCTAAGATAACATCAACCAGATATAATGTCTCAATACTTCTCCCAAAGGTCACAAAGAGTTCGTTTTGATCCAAGGAGTTTGTCTTGTACGCCTGAACAGAGGCACATTCCGTTATCAGTTAACTTACCTAATTTTTCTATGTGCATAAGATTTTTTTTTTTGTTTTTCCATCTATATACTCCTGAGATCGAGAAAAAGAAACAAACCAAAACTTCCATCTCACAATATTAAACATTTTTTGTGGAATTGTCTTAATGCTACTGATGATAAATGATTGAATGATAGAGATTCATGTGAAAATACCTTAATGTTGGCGACCAGAAGGTAGGATACAGCAATGCAAACGATGAACGACTTCATGATTATGCGGTGACCGACCTGATAGCGAGACTGAGACCAGTAACCAGTGAGTCGATCGGCCGTCTCGCGCCCTTATAAAGCCTCTCATTGCAGGCTTGCAAGCAACTCATTGGCATTCAGATCTGCCCCACCGTATACCACCACTCCAATTGAGCGGTATCATTACTCAATCATCGCCTCTGCCACCCTATTCATTCATCTCTTTTCAATTGCGCCATCACTTTATTTCGCTATCCCCTTCGCACTTATTCACTTTGTTGCTCATGGAAAGTTACATTGGACACTTATGCTTGACATTATATTGTCATGCTATTGATTTAATGAGGCTTCCCAGTCAAGATCAGAGGCTACACAATAACAACAAAATACTACAATAACAATGTGTAATTAGTATAGCCTATAAAGGGTGACTCTTAATTATGGTAAAATAATTCAATACGTGATAGTAGAGGTAAAAATAAGAAAAAAAGTTCTTATAAACATATATCCATAAACGCTTCATTAGCGAGCTATACAGAATGAAAGTTTTTGTCCGGAATTCAGTTCCTCTGGTGAAATACACCGATGCTGAATTGATTGGGGACTAGTTTTTGAAAAACTTATGCTGGATTCATATGGAAAAATATCTGAAAAATTGAATAAAACTAATCTGGAAGCTGTAGTGGAAGTAGTTTTTGAGAAAAAAGTTGAAATATGCAAAAAATCTAAGTAGAAAAACACAGACTTCTACGTTTGATGCCCAATAACTTTCTTTAATGACCAGTAAACAAATAATTTCTCGCAATAAAAATTGTAGAGAATTCAATTCTGAAAAGAATCATGTAAGCTGTGTAAACTAAACATAAATAAAAGTTGAATAGAATGTATTCTTATGTAGTACATTACACCACAAAAATTTGCTGTTTTATGAGGAGAGAACTAATAACTCATAAGTTGTAGCTGATTGTAAATAAAATATTCGGCTTTTTATGAAAAGTCTTATTTTTATATGAAAGTAACATATCTAAATGACATTGAACTCATACCAAAAGACTAAAGATGATGTTCAAAGTGCATATGAATGCATATGTTCAGACGTCTTCTCATCGATTGTCGGACCCATTCAAATATTCCAGGAGTCTGCTTTATCATTTCTATTCCATTCAAAATCCTTAATCGGAGTTCTTCATCAATGGTATCAATTGGAGTATTGTATACTAAGGTTTTCAAGTGTCCTCAAAGATAAAAATCCAAAGGATTTAAGTCTGGTGACCTAGCTGGCCATGGTACTGGCATACCTCGGCCTATTCATTGATTTGGAAAGCTGTGATTCAGGTGTTCACGAACAGCAACACTGGAGTGTGCTGGAGCTCCATCATGCTTAAACCAAATGTTCTGGTGGAACTGAAGAGGTACATCTTCAAGTAAGATAAATAGCTCCTCTCTCAAAAAGTTTAAGTAGATTATGCCATTAAGCCTGGGAAAAAGCTTGAACAGAAGTAGATGATCTCCTATGATTCCTGCCCAAATGTTTACTGAAAACTGATGTTGTGGACGATTAGGATTGATGGCATGAGGATTCTCATCTGCCCAAATATGTAGGTTATGGACATTAGCGATAGCTAACTTTGTTCAACTTTGAACAATTATTCATCTTTAAAAAACTACATTATTCTCTCCATGGTACATCATCCTTGCTGAAACCCTGGTTCCTGAATGTCAAGTCTCACTGAATCTCCTTATTCAACTCTGGTTCCTGATATTTAAATTTCTCTGGACATTGAGATTGGATGACAGCACACACTTGAAAGGCGGTATCTGTTCCTTTTATCAACTTATTTACCTAATCATATTTACTACAATTCTATTACCAATTTTAATAATAGTTATTCTCATAGCTTGCCTGGAGATTTGCCAGCCATTTTGAAATTACCTGCTCAGACCTACTACAAATTTATTACATTGAATTTGACCTATTCTAATAGCTAGCCTAGAGATTTTTGCCAGTCATTTTAAATAATTTTTATTATTTAGACTAGGTACTTATTTTCACTGGCATTTGTATATTAATACATAACTTGTATTTGACTCATTTTGTATCATCCTTCGGTGATACTTAAGCTTAATAAGCTTTTTCATTTCAATAATTTACTTCATTAAGTCAAAACAGTTTTAGACATTTTGATTGATTAATTTAAGGTTATTTTTTCTAGTTTCAATTGTTTCCAAATCAATTAAATTCTCAGATTCAATCATTCCTAATTCAGTTATTTATTTTCAATATAAATTAATAGCCTACAGTTTAAATATTCCAAATTTTACTTACATTACTGATTTTTCAATTTGCTAATAAATATTACTACTTTTATACTATTTTTCAATACTGTATTTCTGTTCACAGATACTTTGGATTAATTTTCAATTTTGGGCACCGAATGCCATCTTAATAATATTTTTGGATTATATAGCATACCTATTTTTGACCATCCTCTATGGCATATATTAAATATTTGTAATCGTTTTACTATTGAAGCCCGGGAGCTTCCCTCATTAAAATTTATTACTATTATCATCAATGAATATTATATATTGTTGAATCCGTTTTATTATTGAATGATGCCTGCTCTTTACTTCAATTCTTGAACCTTGCTCTCTTATCTGATGATAAGGGAACAAGGCTCTGGTCCTCCTGGTTATTATTTCACTACTATCAATTCTCATTCATTCTCCAGTGAAGTGGCGCATGTTTACTCAACTCCCCAGTGGCATCAGTTGTAATTTAATCATAAGCAGTCCACTGCCAGTTGTGTGGAGTGCATGCAATGCTTCACAGGTCATCCATCTCTTGGTCCACCCACCTGTTCCTTGACCTACCTTTCTTTCTTCTGCTGTGCAACTTGCTATTAAAAACTATTTTCGGCATTCTAGCCTCACTCATCCTCATCACATGCCCCAACCACCTTATTCTTTGGGCTTTACTATATTTTCTCCTTTTATTAATGCTTCTATTTCCTCATTTTTTCTTATTCGCCACTGCTGCTCATTAACCTGAACGGGACCTTCTTAGTATGGATCTTTCAAAGATTTTTAACGCATTTTCGTCAGCCATATTCATCACCCAAGTTTCTGCCGCATATGTTGCCACTGGACGCACCAATGTTTTATATATTGTTATCTTGGTGCTCCTGCCGACCAACTTACTTTTAAATAATCTAACATTGGCATAGTAGGCCCTATTAGCTGCTTGAATCCTTTCTTTTATATAAGCATTATTACCTGTGGCATTTATTGGGCATCCTAGATACTTGAAGTTCTCTCAGGCCCGGCCCCAGGGGTGGCTTTTGGGGGCGGCAAATTTTAAGGAACGGAAAATTTTTAAATACAAATAAATAATGAATTCATAATATTAAATGTGAATAGTAAAATTATATAAGAAGCTTTTCCAACCTCGAGATAATGAGCAAATGAGTGGTCAACAATGATCAGCAATGTCCCAGGAGCGTATGAGTGGTCTAGCAAACATCAAATAGTTCAGTCCCCAGATCTTGAAGAATTGGTGAAGGAATTACCCCATGCAGACGAGTTCTACTTAATTAAACAGGTGTGTTAAACAACTTATAGAAATTGTAGTTTTAATTACTTAGCAAGTTAAGTAGGCCTGTTGCGTTAAGTAGTAGTATAGTAGTTAAGTAGTAGTAGTATACTTAAGTTAAGTAGTAGTAGTATACTTAAGTTAAGTATACTCTGTTGCAGTCTACATCTCTTAATGCTGTGCAAAGGCTAGAAATAAACATTCTACTGGTGCTATTTTTCAAAGTTTTTCGATTTGTATATTATAACGCTATCAAAATGAAAAAGTTTTCTTAGAAAAACATTTTTTTCTGATCATTACTTTTTGAGATATGTGCGCCTAAAGTTTAAATTTTTCGGACAGAACCTTTTTAAATTCGGTAAGAGATAAAAGAGATTTGAAGGATTCATGAGATTTGAAGGATAAATTCATGAGATTTGAAGCATAAATTCTTCATGGTATCGTTTATTGAATAAAACAAGAAAATTTTGAAAAATTTTCTGAAAATATCAATTTTTGAGAAAGTTATTCAATTTACAAAAAAACGCAACTAAAAAAGCTTATTTTTGGTCACTTTTAGTAAATTGAATAGCTTTCTCAAAAATTAATGTTTTCAAAAAATGTTTGTTTTATTCAATCAACAATACCATGAAGAATCTATCCTTTGAATTTCATGGATTTATCTCGTACCGAATTTGAAATGTTCTGTCCCAAAAATTTAAACTTTAGGCGCTCATGTCTCAAAAAGTAATGATTGGGAAAAAAATGTTTTCCTAAGAAAACTTTTTCATTTTGATAGCTTGATAATTTATACAAATCGAAAAACTTTGAAAAATATCACCAGAAGAAAGTTTATTTTTAGCCTTTGCACAGCCTGTTTCCTTATTGTGTACCTATTTCGAACATAAAAATAGTTAAATAAGATATTTTGTGTTACTAGTCCAGTCACTGTATACATTGGTGCTTGCAATTTACATTGTAGTTCTGATTTTGCAATATATTATTTGGATGCATGAGAGAAGTCCAGAACCAAATTCTTCATGCAAAATTCCCTTGTGCTATATACAGAGTGGCCCAAAAACCTCGTATTTTCGGTTCATTTCCAGTTTTCAGCTATTTCCGCCAAAATCAGTGATCGGAATTTGCTTCTACCTTTTTTCAAGATTATAAAATTCTTAATGGAATGAAATTATTCGGAACTCTTTATTTCCAATGAGTACTGAGTTATGATTTTTCAAAAATGAGGTAAATTTCAAGAAAAAAATCAATATTGATAATATTTAATTTGATCAACAATATATCCCGATTGTTACAATCTAGATGTAAAATTCAAATTCATCTGGGCGTAATTTTGTGCTCTACAATCTGAGACTAGGTAGAGCGCTCTATCTCATATAGATTTCCAGGTACACCTGACAACAATGCTCCTTGTATTGTGAAGAACACCAAATTTTTAGCTTCAACCATCATTACCATCCATATTGTCCTCACAGTTTATTTTTAAAATCTTCTACAACTTTTGAATCGGATTGGAATTGAAAGTATTCAATTGCAGTAGAAAGACGGGGACCACTCTCACATCCTTACTAGATTTGAAAATTTTATGTGAAGCATTTCACAAGATAAGAGGCTTTGAATATAGAAATTGGTCATTTCTTGTATATGGGAATATGGGCTTAAGTACACTCAACAACAAATTCTCCATTTCTTGACCGAAATTGACTTGTGATGCATGATTTTGAACCGCCTTGGCGTGCCAAGAAGAATGAAGTGTAGTACGATGAGATCCGATCTTTTTATCAAAAGTTATAAGTGTTTGAATTTTTGATCCTTGAGGTGTCATTAAGCGCGCCTCTCCACTAGGAAATACTGAAATGAAGTACATCTAACGGATGATTCTCATAGAACATAATAATATCACTGTGAGGACAATATAGATGGTGATGATGGTTGAAGCTAAAAATTAATTGTTTTTCACAATACAAGGAGCATTGTTGTCAGATGTACCTGGAAATCTATATGAGATAGAGCGCTCTAGTAAGTCTCACATCGTAGAGCACAAATTGACGTTACATCTAGATTGTAACAATCGGGATATATTGTTGATCAAACTAAATATGATCAAAATTGATTTTTTTCTTGAAATTTACCTCATTTTTGAAAAATCATAGCTCATTACTCATTGGAGATAGCGAGTTCCGAATGATCTTATTTCATTCGGAATTTTATAATCTTAAAAAAAGGCAAGAGCAAATGTTTCTGTCCGATCACTGATTTTGGCGGAAATAGCTGAAAACTGGAAAATGAACCGAAAATACGAGGAGGTGTGTACACTAAGGGGAGACCCCGTATTGTCACTGCTTAATTTTAGTAAAAATCACTTCTACATGCTTAAAACCATGTAAAAACGTAATAAAAAAAAATCTCCCCATTTTGTTAGTAATCTACCTAATTGGGATACACTCCAGTTCCCAAAATTGCCACCACGTTGTGCTACGATCGCTAATACACACTCACACAAAACTCATTTACGGATTGAGCATACAATGCGGGCTACTTGCATATCCCTGCAAATCCCCATCGTCTCCTCCACTGTTCGAAGTAACTGGTTTTGCTATGGCATTTGCCGTTAATTTATGAATCAGAAGCTTAGTTCCTGTTTAGTTCAGTCTCATCGATTCACAGCTTAGCGAATTCATAGTTCATTTTTCTGTTCATCCACTTGAGACATGAGAAGGGAGCGAGGATACATGCTTGCAGAATGTATTGTAGTACTGATTTTTTACTTATTTGGTACAAGTAGTCTGTAAATGATTCCTCACGGAAAAATACTTTTCGCTAACCTCACAGTCTTAAAAAATACCTGTTATTTTTCCATATAACTCAAAAACCATTCACAGTGAAAAAATCCAGAAACGTTTCCAAGAGCACAAAATTCTCTAGAATTCAACGCCGAATAAGGTTCATCACAATGAATGGTGACTGAGACATGGACTCTTGAAAACCCAATTTCCCGAGAATTTCCCGCTTTGAAGTTGGTCTATTGCTAGAATGATGGGAATGGGAGGTTTGTTAAGATTCAAGAATAGCACGTCAGTAAATTGATATTCTCGAACAGGCTTCTCTGAGAATTCACTATCTGATTTACAGAAAACTAAAAAGTTGGTAACCTAACATTGTATCTAAAGATCAGGATAGGCTAAGAAAAAATGAAATTTGTCTCTTTGTTTCTCTCCATATTGCCATTTCCTTCTGTGTCTGTCAATATCCTTGCAAAAACTGTCTTGTGAACCTTAGATTGAATATTTTACTCGTGTATGGCATGATCACTTCGTGTGAAAAGACGTTGTTCCGGAGAAAAAATTTAGTAATCATACCCCGCTCAAAAAGAATCGTAGTCACTAGTTCTCATATAGGGAGGGTGACCGCGCAGGCTATTACTCAAAGAGTCAAGGCATTCCAGAATGATTCCTCTTGGAGAAAATAAAGAATGAGGAATCAGGGTTGTGTGAGCAGTGAGTCCTTCTAGTTCATATTATTAAATAATCTGATTTGGGTAGCTGAAAGTTTCTCAACAATGAAACATAAAATGAAGTACGGTACTCTATCACTATCAGGAAGCTCATTGTATAGCAGTTCCGGAATCTCTATTTTTTTTTAATAAGCACAAATAGCAAAAACGCAATATAGCAATGTAGACCAGGGGTTCCCAAAAAAATGTTTCTATGTACTCCCTCACCTACCAGCAATGTCGAGGACCACCCCGGAATTTAGAGTTGGGATGCACTGTGAATCGTGCAATTTCTTGAATCCCAGTAGCCTACTGAGTAGCTTATATCGATACGTGGAATGTTTATTCAAATGTTATGAATGTGTAATTATAATAAGCCAAATTATTCATTTAGGATTTTCAGTTTGTGGATTGTTTCACCTATACTAGTCACAATCATAACCGACAATGAATTAGAATAGAAATAGTTTATAAACGTGGGGAAGGATAGCGATTTCATCAATCGCATGTTAAATTCACAAAAGAAATTTATACACACCAAATAGATATTTACTACTCATTTTTTATTCAGAAAAAGAACTTATTTATCAATCAGGAGAGCGTTATAGATTCCCAGTTTATTTATCCCAGCTTCAATATTAATCTTGAATAGAAATCAAGGAAAATAAAATGCTATGAATCCTGTCCTTGTCAAGATGAATAAAATAAGTTGGTGCATGTATCCCGGTTTTATTCAAATACTGTAGAAATGGTCAGTTGTAGAATTGGTCCGAAAACTGTAAGTGGGGTTGTATCATACATTGAATTAGAAAACAAGCACCTGTCAGGCAGTTCTGGTTTATTACTCTGGCATTTCAAAACCTCAATTCAATCGATCTTGGCCAGAATAGAGTCTGTTCACAAGTAAAGGATTAGTTCGGAGCTTAACCAATGAGAGATTGGATATTGGATATGATAAACTATCATTTCCAAATATCTCATTTGAGAATCATTGATAATGCATTATTTGTCTGGAACCAGGTATAATCTAGTGCAACTTGCGAATAGGCTGAAAAGAGAATACCGACGACACAGATTGAGATAATTATTAAGAAAAATGCAAATGCGCTATTCATATTATAACAGAGGCTGCAAATCCATGTAGGGCTGCTTGGAGTTTCATCGATTCCCGTGGACGCAAATCAGGTGATTTGGACCAGAGTTTTGCAACTGCAGATGAGATCAGTCAGTTTTGTGTTGACTTAGTTCAGGGCATGATGATGGTTTTTCTGGGATGACTGAATTCTTAGCTACTCTTTAGAGGATTCCACTTCTTGAGGAGCATTTTGAATGGATTATTATATTAATTATAATTATGAATGGACAATTATTCAAATGAGTCGTTTATTATTGTGATAATTTCATAATTATACTATTGAAAACTAATTATCAAGGAATTTTCTTCTCATTTTCTTATTATAATTGTTTCATTTGTGCATCATGTGAATAAAGATCTATTTGATTTGATTATGTGTTATTATATTGTTGATATCGATATGTGAACTGACGTTGTTGTAATATTTTGCCAATGTTCAACAATAAAATTATTTTGAATTTTGATTCACCTTAATGTGTGATTGAAATTACTTAATTAATCGGTTTTGCTATTTTGTACTTCAATTTTTTTGTTTACATAAAACTGAAATAAATGTGAGATTCTTGTATGCATAGCTTTTTTGTGAGTTCTCAACCTATTTTGTTCTATAGATGTTTGAATGAGATGTCAAGTCTAAAATGTTGAAAAATCAACCACGGACAAAAGTAGGCTAATAAAAGAACCAATTTTTGATCGTTTTATATTTATAGGTATATATGATTCTACAATGCGAAGTTTTGCATCTCAAAGTCATCAATTGATGGGCCTCCTTGATAATCACTGTCACATTTCTATCTTTTCAAGAAAGAAGTATTATTTAATATTATTTAGTACTCAACTGAACAGTATTATCTCTAATTGTGAACGTCTGTACGGAAGATATGTAGCGAAAGGAAGGACGTACAATCTCGAAATTTGAAATAGTCTATGTAATAATAATAATAATATCGAGGGTGATGCCCACATAAGCTCTTAGGCTTGTGCGTGGGTAATGATGAAAGGGATGATGATGAGAGATGACGACTAGGCTACTTTTTTGGTAGTCGGGACCGACGAATTATTGTCTCCTCCGAAAGATTGTGCTGTGGTCGAAGACTTTTGCCCCGGTCGAGATTCGAGCTCTGGTTCTCTTGATTGTCAGACCCGTGCGTAATCACTTACTCCAACGAGCCACCCAAGTTCTCTATTCAAATATATTATATATATTGAGGAAAAAGCCTATTGAGATTTGTGACCTTGATGAGAAGTTATAACAAAATAAAACTTCTCTAAAGATCCACATTCACGATAGAGCCAACAGAGCCAAATCCACAGAACATATCCTCCAAATTGACTGAGAATCAGCTGTTGGTGAGAATCAGCCAATTGAGGATATGTTCTGTGGATTTGGCTCCGTTGGCTCTGTCGTGAATGGGGGCCTTAAGAGACTTTCAGTGCTAACAATCTGAACAACTTCATTGTTGTTATCTAGGTCACAGCTCATATTTTAAATATGCATTTTTCAGTCGATTCCCTCGACTATGGTTGTGGTTAGAGTAGCGGTTTGTGGTCTTTGCTGTCGCGAGGCGATCTTCATGAATAAAAAATTGGGAGAGGGCTGGAAATGATCTTAATTCAATTGAGGCATCCTTGATGAGTCTAATGTGATATAGGTTTAAAACGGTTTCTGAGTACAGTGAAATACAGAGCGCCCAAAAAGAAGTCAAAATTTGATCTCAATTTCTAATCTATTGACATTTATGTCAAAACAAAGCCTCAGGCAAAATGAATATAGATTTTTTTGTGATTGATTAATGAATTTCTCGAGAATTAGATGCCTTACCAAACACTTAGATTCAACAACTGCCCAATTATGATCTTTCAAAAAGTATAATAACTCATTCTAATATTTTATCTTCAAGTGTTTCCGCATGCTTTGTTTTTTGGTTATTGAAAGTAGAACTTATCTAGTCCTAAATTCTATAGAAGAATCCTCTCCTTGATTTTCAATAAATCTTAATAATAAAAAATAGTATCATGGTCATTGGTGTTAGCCTCTCATTAGCAAGGTAATCATGGAACTATGAATTGATCAAGTTCAAAAAAATATATTTTCCTACAGATACCTTGAAAAGTGGCCATTTCTGCACTGATTACAGAACGCAAAGAATCACTTCTCCGCTCTAGTGCACAAAGTATCACTTTGCGTACTCCAGATTTGCAACATGGCAACACAAAATAGTTGGTGGGTTATATGGAGGATTAGTGCACGAAAACAAAAATTAAGTTGGTAACAATGACTGTGATTAGATTTAGATAAGAATCATTTCAATGGCTACCCTACATTTATGATAAAATCCCAATCTAGAAATCCAAAACAAGAATAATGTTCATCTAAATCATAATTAAATAATCATCATTTACGAATTCCCATCATTTAATAATAAATAATAGTTCTTTTCCATTGATAATTATTATTTCAACTGCAAGCAATGAGAAAAGTAGCAAATAAACATTATAAAATTCGAATTTTGAGGTTAAATTATTACCGTTCGATATCCATTCAAATAAAAATAATAAAGAACATAAGAATACTACAATAAATATTCTCTGTTGTCTATGTTATTTTATTAATATTTTTCAGTTTACTTTGAGCATTTTTCTCGGTAATTTGAGCAAAAGTCTAAATTTCTGAATCCTGTTTCAGTAGTTTTTAGCTGGATGAAACAAACTTAGGTACGATTCTTCCCGCAAGGTAAACGCTAGGCGTGTATTTTGAATGCAAATTTTTTGTTCTATCTGTATTTTTTCTGATCCTTGAATGAATAAAAATGAGAACTTTGGCTGAGAATTTTCAACTTCAATTGGATTATCAATTTTTAAATGAATTAAGGTTATTAATAACAGCATCACACACACAAACATTTGATGGATTTCAGCCATCATTTTATCCATAATTATTCACTTTTCATATTCAATATTAACTGTAGGAAAAATTTAATGTGGAATACGTGCGCAAAGTTCCTCTGCTGCACTCAAGAAGCCATTCCGCCCTCGCCTACGGCTCGGGCGTAAACGTTTCTTTCGGTGCAGCAAACTGTCACTTTTTGCACTAGTTGCACAAATAATTATTATTTGTCTTCAAATCCCATTCCTCTCCGGATAGTAAGTTGAAAGTATACACAAAAACCTCCTCGTTTTGTAGGTTTAATGTGTGATTATTTTGCCTCCACTGCTCGAAGTAACTGCTATTGCTCTGACCTTGAACCCTCAGTGAACTGATGATGCAGCAGTTAGTACATTTTCATCATAATTTACGGTTTTCTCAGCTCACAGGTGACAGCTCAGTTTCAGACGTGACGTTGCAATTACACACGAAAAGTAACTTCGATAATCTAAATAACACATAGGCGCTGCCTACAAAACCGAAGTTTGAGTGCTGGCAGCGAGTATCAATAGAAATTTCCAATACAAAAATAAATGAATAAGATTAAAATGAATGATGTTTTAATAAATATTTATACTTGATCAACATGAAATTAATCAGTAGGCCTATGTATAATACCATTCCATGTATTTCTTGCATACATCCATTCTTCTGAATAGGCTTGATTATTTTTAATTTTCATGTGAATAATATTTACAACAGTTCTGCATCACTATATTTAATTGTAATTAGTCATGATCCTTTTTTATTGTGTTATCCTTTGGTATTTTCTATCTACTTAGTCGTTTTACTCACTTTCAATCTCTTGATGAATGGATGTACATTCGATAATTCCATTGAGTGTTTGATTTAATCTGAAGTAATAAAATCTTGAGCTTGGCATTCGAGGATTCGAGGCTAAAAAATATCTCAACATATCCTTACAGCAGGCTACCCACAAAAGTTTTACATCATAATAACTTAGTTATTGTAATGAATAATAATTTTTATATCATATTTTAAACTTTTCACTCTATTTCATACTATTTTCCTCACTTCCAGTCTTCTGATGAATGGATACATTCATTCGATAATCCATTGATTGTTTTCATCAATGAATTGGCATGAGATTGGCATTCTAGGCTCAACAACAGCCCAACATATTATTTTTTGAATGTTCTAAGCATTGTATGTTTCGAGTGTTATGAGATGTTCTTATTTATTCTATTTGCAAAAGTATGAGACATTTTCTACAAATTTTCGCAGTTATTCATATTTGATCAACATAATATTATCATGATTATTATTTTGCAAGATCATGTATATATAATTTTTTAATATTTTTGACATTGAAGTCCTTACCAAAAACCTGTTAAGTTATTATAATTTATCAAAACCAAATGAAAGCTTCTAAGCATTTATGTCAGTACTCACAAAAGCTCCATGATCCAATCTTTTCTGTATACTCAAATAATTGAATTTTCTAAATCAGTTCAGTTGTAACTCGTGAAAAATGAATACAAATTTCTTGAGTTCTTTTAATCTATTGCAATACACCATTAATATAGAATTACTTTTTTTTATTTTTGTACATAATTTCTCTACGGAAAGTATGCAACATACAGCATATCTCTTGCAGTTATTGAAGGCTTGATTAACATGAAATAATTATCAAGTACTAGGAATATCAGCTTTCAAAGTTTTTTTTCAATGCATCCACCCTTCTGAATAAGGTACCTTTGAACCTTTGGATCCTTGTATCTGTCCCTCCAAAAACATAAACATAAATAGGGTACATTATTCTCAATTCTTCTGTCAACATAGGCGTACCTAGGATCATGTTAGGGGAAGGGTCAAGCTACTTAGAGGTTATGTCCTTGGGGGGGGGGGGAGTGAACAAGGCCGTCGTGTTCTTCTGAGGCGCCCAAGGCAAAACTTTTGTTGACCATAACACACAAGAAATTGATTGGGAGAGTGATTGAACTTGGTATATAGTGGTTCGAAAGTTGTCCCACTAAAATTATTGTCAAAAACAGTGACTCATATACAGAGCGGTCGCGTGGGTGTGGCGACCGAGGTGGTCGCCTTGGGCGCCGCGGCCTGTGGGGCGCCTCGGCGACATAAAAAAAAACAGAATTTTTGCCCAATTTTGGATTTGAACAGCTTGTGATAGTGAATGATCTCAAATCGTCTTCTAAATAATAAATATACTGTCCACTGGCTGTTCATCTGACGCCTGCTTGCAATATGAGTGGACGTAGTTGATTGCACGGAGTACATTGTGTTGTGTTTTGACTGTCAGAAAGCGCCTGGCGCCTTTCATTATATATTATCTGCATATTAGATCAATGTAAAATAATAAGTTACATATTACTATAGTATTTGTTGTCTAAAGCGATTTCTTCGGAAACAGAAGCATGTGATGTTTACTGATCTCATGTTCTTGTACGGTACTCAAGCAGAGGCACCAGAAAATTCTCCGAAGTTGAGAATAGGCGATTGTTTCCTCCTTCTAAGCATTTTTATCCCCTCCAATCTGCTCATAGCGAGCGAAGTGTTGAGTTTGATTTAAAAAGTTTAACAGCAAAGACATGTTCACAAACTTGTGGATTGCACAATAATTCAATTTCCTGAAAATTCCCGTGGCTAGTGCAGAACGTAGTTTTAGCAACGTCAAACCTATTAAAATGTATTTGCGCTCTACAATGGCACATGAAAGGCTCAATATCCACTCGCGATACTCTCGATTGAAAATGAAATTGCAAAGAAACTGGATTTTGGAGAAAATTTAAAAACGTTTTTTATGCCAAATCAAGGAGAATACATTTTTGTGTTGAAGTTTTGAGTTTTAATGTACAGTTCTATTGAAAAGACAAGACAATTTATAACCATCCAAAAACGAAATATCACAGTGTCAAAGAGACAAGACTGCTGACAGTGCTGACGGTATGTTATCTAGTTGTTCCGTGAACATTAGACCTCGCGCTCAGTAAGTTACATTGACCTGTTGTTATTTTTCCTCAAAAATTAATAAATAATTTATCAATTTAAAATGTCTAGGAAAAATCCTAAATATACATAGAGCTCTCTGTCCTATCGTACCGTGACTTGTCCCGGAATGTGAGTGTGAGCGCTGTTATCAGGTCTGGCTGCCGTCGATATGCCAATCCAATCAACCCATCAGAGAACATTCTGTTCTGTCGTGTTGGCGGAAAATCGATGTGTTAAAATTAAAAAAATAAACTACCATAATGCTGATTTCCTATAAACTTCATTTGTGACTTCTCATGATTTTAGAAATCAATCTCTTTTCAATAATACTTGTTGCAATTTTAATCATCAGATTAAAAAAGAGAAATGTAAAAAAAATGTTTACTATCAATAACTCCAAACTAGAATCATGGTCTCAGCTTATGGAGGCAAAAGGTAGCAGACAACAACTGTTTACTAACGTTGATGGAAAGATACATTTTTAAGATGTCTGATGTTTTTGAACGGTTAGTATTGTAGTCCAATAGACAGCTGATTTATGATGAATAATTGTATAGTCTGATTTTCACGGTAATATTGGTGTTCGTATAAAACTCCTTTTCCTTTTGTATTAGGTATCTTTAAAATGCAAAATTAAAAAAAAAAAACTATGTATACGTCGAAATTCAAAAAGGACATACCTGTCAAATTTCATGAAAATCTATTGCTGCGTTTCGCTGTGAATGCGCAACATAATTATAAACATTTGAACATAAAGAGAAATGCTAAACCGTCGACTTGAATCTTAGACCTCACTTTGCTCGGTCAATAATTAGTTTATTTCACTTTGTATATTGTGACTGTAAATATAATGAAAGTAGTGAGTGAGAGATCTGTGATGCTATTAAGCTGGACAAAATTATATTAAAAATAAAAAGAATGAAGCTGTACACTCCATAGCTATTTGCATGATATATACACATCTCAAGAGCTCAACCCAAATGAAATGGATTACGGAATAATAACAATAGAGAGGAAGCCGAAGACCGTTACCGTCCTGTTACATTTATTTCGTAAGTCAAACGAAATCAAAATCATTCATTGTCCTAATGTTGTTACAAAAATACAATTTGTTTAACAACGTCAAGTACAATTACAATATTATAAATAATTATAAGATCAATATAAAACATGGGAATCACTATAGTAACTGAATTGAAAACAATAATTTTTTCTGTAGGTCCATAGAACTGTTATGACAGTATACTTGAGAATTTAACCTTTTTTACAGGAAAAGCTATGTAAACCACGCTTTTTTTAAAAACTTGACCTCCAAAAATCAGTCTATAGAGATATTATGATGAGTCAATAAACAGT